>NC_059345.1:13440547-13490547 GCF_019703515.2 Myxocyprinus asiaticus | reverse complement strand
AGATTAATCGCATAATTGTTTGTAGTTAATCGCATATTTTGAAAGTGCTGAAATTTGACACATATATATATATATATATATATATATATATATATATATATTCTTGTCAAAATACATGTATTTCCATCTTAGGAAAGAAAACAATATGTAAACAATATAATGCTTTAACATTTTCTAAACAAAGCCTTCCACAGCATAAAAAAAAAAAGAAATGCACTTATATATCACCAATTCAAGTAAGATTAAACGTTTCCCAAAAGTGGGAGTTTGACTAAATGAAAGAACTAATTTCTCCATTGGCTGCATATTCATTGAAATGGACATTACATCTCTTAAACTTTCATCCTCCACAATATTAATCTGCCAGTAGACTGTAGCTATCTGCTTTCCTACAGCAATCATGAAGCTGCGTTCATGATTCACGTCAGAGCACCGCTTTAAACTTGAAAAACCATGAAAAGCGCTTGCAGACAAAAATGTCTCATTCAGCGTTTTGGTGATAGTTAAGATTTGGTCATTAAAATGCGCCTTATATTGGCTGAACAATACTTAATTTCTATGAAAAGTCCCATCTGGGCTTGTTTTGTACATAAATAGCTATGAGAGCTCCTTTCTCTATCATTTTATCACTGACAGGGAAGCGCTGTCAGAGATTATTTTATTTTCTGAGATAACAACCTCCGTGGATCTATCATAGGAGTGTGTTATGACAGTACCGCCCATAAAATGTCAATTGGACTGCCACGTTATGCCATATAATGATTAACTTGTAGACTAGTAGAAGGGCTCTGGCGCTGTCTGTTTTGTGGCATGTGCATCAGTGTAATGACTCCGGGCGTAGACATTGCAAAGGTTCCACCCTTCACACCAGAGTTTATTCTGTATTAACGGTAAATGCGTTAATCAAGATTAAGAAAAATGTAAGTGTTAAACTTTTTTCATTAATCGCATGCATTAACGCGTTAATTCTGACAACTCTGCTCTAGACATTTATAGTACATCTTGTTACTATGTTGGTTTTGTAAAGTTAAACTGCAATTTTTTGGATGATTTTTTTCTCCAACGCCAGTTGAATGTCAAGAGACAACTAAGGCATTCGGAGGTTGACTTCCTGAAGAGTGCAAACACTGTGGCACTTTCAAAATGTTTCCAAATTTCAACAAAAAAGAATCATCACTTCACGTCCCTTTAAGGCAAGTCAGATCACTTGGCAGCCATGTACAGTATATAATACCACTGGCAGTGATAAAAGTACAGCTCCCATTGGTGTAGAATGGGGGGACATGGAACAGCGCATTGACGGTGCTGACATGTGGTACCTGTTACTTTTCTCAGCACTGGCTTGGATGGGCCAATCAGAGTCATTAATTATTTCTGGATGAGGATTTTTTAAAATGCTTTTATAGATAATGCAGCAGAGGATTTTTATTCACAGGCATGAATCCTTGCAATTATCAGTTTTTATTAAAAATAACTATCCAGTGTAAAATGTCTCCAAAGGGATATAAAACGTTCTGAGATTTAAATGCGGATGCATGGAGGATTTGGTTTTCGGAGCGTCAAAGGGCCCCCTGCAGGTCTGTAGGTTTGTTACCCAATGTTCAAACCAAATCTACACCATTAACAACTCCTATCTACTTGAATGGAGAATGACCTAAATCTCCAAAACAGTTGGTCAAGACTACAATCAACAGGGTTGGGGAGTAACGAAATACATTACATATTTAAAATACAAAATATAAGTAACTGTATTCCACTACAGTTACAATTTAAATCTTTGGTATTTAGAATACAGTTACATTCAAAAAGTATTTTGATTACTGAAGAGATTAATTTGCATTTTATTGTCATTTGTTTCCTTTAATATTTAGTCCTTCCAGATGGAAAAATATATACATATAAATGATGCAATCCAAAGTGCATTTGAACAGTGGTGAAACACTTTCTTATGATGTGTTACATTCATACAAGCAGACAGAGAAGTAAGTTTGAAGTAAGTTTGGAGCAGAATAAATAGAAATAAACCTTGTGTAAATTGTCAGCTTTATGCTAAGCTAAAATGCTATTTCTAGCCATTTTACATGCACGTTACCAGGCACGATCATATTTTTTTATCAAGAAAATTCACGTTGGATCATTATTTCTTTTTTCTAGTAAGACCTTTGATATTAGGGCAAAAATCGTTTTCTTGATAATAATTTTTGTATTGTTTTCCTGTAAAAATATCAATTTGATTTATCTGGTTTTAGAAACAACACTGCATAAGATATTTAGGTTTTTCAGGTAATGTATTTTTAACTTGTGTATTTTGTCTTACTGTACTGGCAGAGTTTTTATAGTCAAAACAAGTGAAAAAATCTACCACTGCTGACGAAGTAATCCAAAGTATTTAGAATATGTTACTGACCTTGAGTAATCTAACGGAATATGCTACAAGCATGTATTCTGTAATCTGTAGTGGAAAACATTTCAAAAGTAACCCTCCCAACCCTGACAATCAAATAACATATTTCAAATCAGCAATGAAATCTGACAACAATGCAATCATTAATTGTGTTCCTTTAGCTCAGATCATGCTCAGACATGCTATTTTCAGGTTGCTCTAGCTAATACACATGCAGATTTTCCATGAAGACAGACACACAATGTCTATATCAAAAAAGTGATTGGCTCTTTTAACTGTAAGGCAAAACTTCCTTTCCTACAGATGCCATATTGTGCATTACCAGGGACCCCATACTATACTGTCTCTGGAAACATCACTGGCTAGGTCACGAAATTTACTGAACTTACATTACCTTTTAAGTTGTTAGATGAATCTTACTGGCTAGATATCCCAGAGAGGGGCTATTGGGAGAGCTTAGGAAACCTGTTTGGAAACAGTCATTATTTTTGCAGTACCTTTGGAAATGTACCTTTAAATGCAGTTAGTCTGAATATGACTTAAACCGAGGCTTACAGGTCTTTTTGTGTCAGATATATGTTTTTTATACTAACAGGCTCATTTAGCCATCAGTCCTCCAGGTGGTGGTGCCAGAGATGTGTGGTGTCTGGGTTGGATGGAAGTAGCAGACCCAGACATCCAACAAGTAGGTCACTTAGGGATCATAGACACTCATCCACAAGATGTCTTTTAGCAAAATATATATCTCTCTCTCTCTCTCTCTCTCTCTCTCTCTCTCACTTTCTGTCTTCCACCCTCCACCTCATTTTATGTACTTTCATTTTTTTTATTTTATTTTTTTACATATAGCCTCTTGGATGTCAGAAAATTGCTGCTGTTTCCTTTTGACCCCTTTCCCCCCTTGGATGTCAGAAAATTGCTGCTGTTTCCTTTTGACCCCTTTCCCCCCTTGTTAAAGGGATAATTTACTCGTAAAAATGAAAATTCCATCATCATTTACTCACTCTCATATCATTCTAAACCTGTATGACTTTCTTTATTCTGTGAAACACAAAATGAGAAATTTTGAAGAATGGGGGCCATAGTTTCAGGCTTTGAAAAGGACACACAAATATCATAAAAGTGGTCTATACAACTCATGCACTGTATTCAAAGTCTTCTGAAGTCATATGATAGCTTTTTGTGAAGAACAGACCAAAATTTCTTTGAAGCTTCCATAACAAAAAAAGGTCACCAGAACGTCCCCTGAATGGCCACTGCGAACGATCCCTGAATGTCTTCATGTAGGGTTCTTTAAACATTAAAAGGACATTCATGGAGCTTTAAGAATTGTTCGCTACCATTCCTTATAGCGTACTTTTCATTTGACTTTGGACTTGTTAACATTAAGACATATGGGGACAAATCATTATTGTTTGTAATGAATGTATCAGTTTTACCACTTTCCATTTGTAATATTGACACTGACACTTTTAATATATAATATATAATACACTGTGGTACACATTATGGCACAAATTTAACTGACCACATCTTTAAAAATGCTGTTTTGTTGATTGTGGTAAAAAAAAAAAAAAGTTGCTGAAAAATTAACAATGTTTCAGTAGGTGTAAAGTAAATACACACTTATCTGTAAAATGCATCCCTACAATTAAAAGCAATGCAAGATCCTCAAATGTTGTGTAAACATCAGTTAAGGGACCAAAGACAAAGAGATGTAAATGAGACAAAACACTTAAGTGGATGTTGTCGAAACGTTTGGGGCACATCCCCTGTTTGCTGGGTTGAAAGCCTCAGTCCCTACTCATAATTGTGTGGAAAAGTACAGTTCTTTAAAATTTCTCCTTTAGGGAAGAAAGACATATACGTAGGTTTGGCACAACACACTGGAATTTCCATGCCTCCCCTCACATTCTATCTTTCACTTTTTCTCTGTCTGTCTTCCTCTCTTCTCTCTCTCTCCCTCTCCCTCTCTCTCTCTCTCTCTCTCTCTCTCTCTGCCTGTGGGGCTTGAACTAATTAGAATCTAATGGACCAAAAGTGACTTGTACGCTTGAGGAAAATAAGAGAACATAAGATGGCATTCATATGTAAAAACAAACAAACACTAGTTTACGCAGTAATAATACGATGGTGTATCTTGCTGGTGCCACAATGGCCTGCAAAAAAGCCAGTCAAGGCTAAAAAGCATATTTAAATGCATGAATTTTCCTTTTACAGCTCTTATTAAGGAGCCGAGGCATAATATTGGGCAATTGAATGTCCTAATATATATATCTATAATTTATCAAGGACTGTATTTTAATGCAGAGCCACATAACGCTGGTGTTTGGAGCTCCTTTTCAGTTGTGTTTCCAAAGAAGTAGGAGAGCACATGGAAAGTGCGTGTGTTTTGTTTGTGTGTGTGTGTGTGTGTGTGTGCACAAACAATCATAATTATGCAATGATAAGAAACATGCCCTGTCGACTTGCTCGGGAATTAAGCATGTTATGATTCCACACCCCCGATTGCAGCTCCGCTCTCTCATTCTTCTCTTCTCTCCCCATGTCCTCCTCTCCCTTATTTAGTGGAGCTAAATAACTAATGGGCATAATTTAGGTACTCTAAAAGGCTCCTTTCATAGAGGGCAGTCATTTCAAGACTGAGGAACAACTCTAAATGCTGCCTGCATTGTCACAATACCCCTATTCTAGGGACATGGAGCATGCACTGATAGATAGAAATGCTATATGAATTTAAATGTGCATTCTCAATGGCTCACTCCTGATGTTCCTATAAAATCAATAATCATATGCATTGAAGACACTAGAATTACAGGGAAATTACATATTGTAGAAAAAGCTGGATGCATGTAACACTAGACGAGATGCTGTTAGTGTCTGGGTTAATAAAATGCTATAAAACATATAGCGCCCACCATTGAGAAACAAATAATGGTATGATACATGCATTGAATGCATAATTGAAGACTAATGGATCTCTTAAGAATTCGAATTTTAAAAATCAATAGTTAATGTGTGTGTTCAATTGAAGTATCTCTGGCTTACTTGTGTTTGAAGGTGGGGGTGGGCTGAACTTGTTCTGGTTCCCTTGTGTGCAGTCTGGCTTCAGTAATCAGAGGGGGAATAAGACATTCCATAGCCATAAGATAAACACACACACTTTAGATTATAATTTACTCTAATGTTATTGTGGATAGCATAGACCAGATAATTTGGTCTTGGAAGAATTTGATGAGAAATGTTTGAGATCATATTGACTTTTGATTGCAGACTTCTTTATCTGGGCATAGTTTGAGACATTAATGAGCTCTCCACTGAGTCTACATCCAGACTAATACTGTGTTTTAAGTTGAATACTCCATTTTCCATTTCCTATCTTAATAGTTTTCCAAATAAAGTTTCTATTTTCGGTGTTCCAGTTTGGATGAGACGTAAACGTAGCAGAATCAATGTGATTTCAGCACATATGAGACACATATGTGATTACTAGGGTCTTTTTTAATGAATAAATAAATAAATAAATATATGAGAGCTGTCAGAATTAACGTGTAATGTTAGTTTAGCATGTAAATGTTTCTAAATCGCAATTAATGCATTTACAGTTATTACAGCATAAATCAGCATAAACACTTGTTGAAATGTGTCTGCCCAGAGTCATTACACTGATGCACACACCACAAACACACACAATAGCGCTTCCGTGTCAGTGATAACATGATGGGAAAAGGACCTCTTAACGCTATTTGATGTACAAAACAAGCCCAGACGGGATTTGTGATGGAAATATTTTTCAGCCTATGTAAGGCACATTTTATTTACCACAGAAGCACCTTAATTCTTAACTATCACCAACACGCAGAATGAGACATTTTTGTCTGTAAGCACTTTTCATGTGGAGTTTAAAGCGGCGCTTTACACTGGCGTTGCCACCCTAAAGCGAATCATGAACATGGCTTCACGATTACTGTAGCAAAGTGGATAGCCACAGTCTGCTGGCTGATTAATATTAGATGAGAGTTTAAGAGATTTAATGCCCATTGCAATGAATATGCAACCTGTGTGGGGACTAGTTCTTTCAATTAGTCAACCACCCACTTAGACTTTGGGAAATGTTCAATGTGTATAATGTTAATTGAATTGGTGCTATTTTAGTGCATTTCTTTATACTGTGGAAGGCTTTGTTTGGAAAATGTTAATAAAGCAATATATTGTTACATATCGTTTTGGTTTCCTTCCTAAGATGGAAATAAATGCATTTTGACAAGAAAATAAGTATATATAGTGTAAAATGTCAGCACTTTCAAAATCTGTGATTAAACGCAATCAACTACAAAAATAAAATAATAAAAATAAATGTGATTAATCGGAATAAAAAAATGTAATCGACTGACAGAACTAAAATAAATTAAAAAAATCGGAAAACTGGAGTAAAATTCAAACTTTTATACACCGATCAGCCACAACATTAAAACCACCTGCCTAATATTGTGTAGGTCCCCATCGTGCTGCCAAAACAGTGCCAAACCACATCTCAGAATAGCATTCTGAGATGCTATTCTTCTCACCACAATTGTACAGAGCAGTTATCAGTTACTGTACACTTTGTCAGTTCGAACCAGTCCGGCCATTCTCTATTGACCTCTCTCATCAACAAGGCGTTTCCATCCGCAAAACTGCCGCTCACTGGATGTTTTTAGTTTTTGTCACCATTCCGGGTAAATTCTAGAGACTGTTGTTTATGAAAATCCCAGGGGATCAGCAGTTACAGAAATACTCAAACCAACCCGTCTGGCACCAACAAACACCTATGCGATTATCTAATCAGCCAATCGTGTGGCAGCAGTGCAGTGCATAAAATCATGCAGATACGGGTCAGGAGCTTCAGTTAATGTTCACATCAACCATCAAAATGGGGAAAAATGTGATCTCAGTGATTTGGACCGTGGCATGACTGTTGGTGCCAGATGGGCTGGTTTGAGTATTTCTGTAACTTCTGATCTCCTGAGAATTTCACGCACAACAGTCTCTAGAATTTACTCTGAATGGTGCCAAAAAACATCCAGTGAGTGGCAGTTCTGTGGATGGAAATGCCTTGTTGATGAGAGAGGTCAATAGAGAATGGCCGGACTGGTTCAAACTGAAAAAGTCAGTTCGGTAACTCAGATAACTACTCTGTACAATTGTGGTGAGAATAATAGCATCTCAGAATGCTATTCTGAGATGCGGGTTGGTGGCACGAGGGGGACCTACACAATAATAGGCAGGTGGTTTTAATGCTGTGACTGATCGGTGTATAATTCAATCTCATTTCCATCTAGGAGGAATAATCTTGTGTGCTGGTGTCACCACAAGACTTTTAAACTAAACCATGTTTTAAAGCAATATTGGTGAACCAGCTTCAGTTCTGCTGGTAAACAGCATGGCTATGGTCCACCAGGTAGAAAGCACCACAACAGCTTGGGTCAGCATGGAAATTCATACTGTTCTAAGCTGATTTTTTCAGCAGGGAAGTGTAATATAGATTGTGATTTTTCTTTCCTATGGGTGGAAAAAGCTGTGGAGTAGAGGGCAAACGGACAGAGAAATCTGACACATGCTGATTAGGAAGAATAGAAGGAGGAGTTTCCAAAATCAGGAACAAGGACGAGTTGGCAGAAATTCAAAACTGCAGACGGGAAGAGGGAAATGAAGAAAGAGGATGTGTATGATTTGGCCATGTAGAATATATCACAGGTGCTAACTTAACAAGCCTGTTATTAGCTATGCACCTGCGCTAATAGTGAGGGTGTTGTGTTGATTGAGATTAGCTAGTCTCCATCAAGATACTGTGTTATTTGAAAACACAGGAGATTCTATCTATTATTTTCTCAGGTGAGGCCTTGACAGGCAAAGAAAGATTCGGTAGGTCTGCTGATGGGAGGCACGTCCTCAACTTTGATTTCTCTTGCCTCGCTTTATGAAAAAAATCCTGTGGATCTTGTTTTTATGGACCCTCTGTTTGTATGTCTGTGCCAGTTTCATTGTTCTCTTGCCCCAGCTGTTTGTACTTGGCTCGCAATTGATGTAATTTATTCTTCTGCTAATTTAACTGGCCTCAGCTGAGACAGGGAGACAGGCA
Source organism: Myxocyprinus asiaticus (assembly GCF_019703515.2). Lineage (NCBI taxonomy): Eukaryota > Metazoa > Chordata > Actinopteri > Cypriniformes > Catostomidae > Myxocyprinus > Myxocyprinus asiaticus. The sequence goes on along the minus strand of NC_059345.1, from coordinate 13,482,022 downwards.
CAATAACAACAACAAAATAAAAGGCCCATCTGCACCAGCGCAAGCCCCCTTCTGTGTCAAAGTTGAAGCCCACGCAAGAACATTGACAAATGTAAGGAACTTTTCTGTCTTAAGGATTTGAAAGAGAGTATTCCCACTCAGCCACTAGGCAGGAAATAGATGGTGCACCATAGCTTTATCTCACATGCTGCCTTGTCTGTAAAAATGTAGCTGACTGTCTGCTTGACTTTTGCCTCTATAAATATCCAAAACATGATGGACTTCTGCTGTTATACAAATTTTTCTATTATTGCATGGGTTATAAAAGGCCATATCCACACTACTATGCTTTCAATTGAAGACGCTTTGGTTATGCAAAGGGAGTCACACTGAAAATAGTTTTTTCAAGGAAATTAATTAGGCTACGCTGTAAAGAAACCTTGCTGCTCTCTCTTTGTTTGACAGTGGCATCTAGAAAAATCATCAAAATATGAAAACATCCTAGTTACTTTTGTAACCTCCGTTCCCTGATGGAGGGAACGAGACGTTGTGTCGATGTAGTGACACTAGGGGTCACTCTTGGGAGCCCCAAACACCTCTGCTTTTTTTGAAAAAAGGCCAATGAGAATTGGAGAGTGGAATGTGCATGCCACTCCCCCGGACATATGGGTATAAAAGGAGCTGGTATGCAACCACTCATTCAGGTTTTGTGCTGAGGAGCCGAGACCAGGTCCCGGCCATTTCAGCGGGTAGTTCAGCGTTGTGGCAAGAGGGACACAATGTCTCGTTCCCTCCATCAGGGAATGGAGGTTATGAAAGTAACGGTGGAGCCAGTGTTGTTGCTGCAGAAGGACACCCTTGGCGATGAGCAGACAGGGTGTGGGGTCTTAAACCGCGCTGGGGCAGGATATGTTGTAAAACTTCTGTCTGCTTCTTTACCACCGTGAACTGTTGGGCAAAGTCCTCAACGGCATCGCCAAACAGGCCAACCTGGGAAATGGGAGCATCAAGGAACTGTGCCTTGTCTGCCTCTCCCATCTCGACCAAGCTGAGCCAAAGGTGGCGCTCCTGGACCACCAGCGTGGACATCGCCTGCCCGAGAGACCGCGCCGTGACCTTCGTCGCCCGGAGAGCGTGGTCGGTCGCCGAGCGCAGTTCCTGCATCAATTCCAGGTCAGAACTACCCTCATGTTGTTCTTTTAGTGCCTTGGCTTGGTGTACTTGCAGGAGAGCCACAGCGTGCAGGGCGGAGGTGACTTGTCCAGCGACACCGCAGGCTCTAGCCGTCAGGGACGACGTAAACCTACAGGCCCTGGACGGGAGTCTCGAGCGCCCACGCCAGGTGGTGGCGCTCTGTGGACACAAGTGCACCGTGAGCGCCTTGTCCACCTGGGGGATCACCGAATACCCCCTGGCCACTCCGCCATCGAGGGTAGCGAGAGCGGAGGAGCTGAAAGACCAGTACCAGGCAGTAAAAGATGCCTCCCACGATCTTGTCAGCTCCTCATGCACTTCCGGGAAGAAAGGAATGGGGGCAGGGCGTGGCTGTGGGCAGCGCCCCATGACCAGGAACTGATCGTCGAGCCATGAGGTTTCAGGGGAGAGTGGAGGGTTCCACTCTAGCCCGACGCTCGCGGCCGCCCGGGAAAGCATGTCCATAATTTCCACGTCAGCGTGAGACTGGGCGACTGTTCCCAAAGGAGGAAGCAGAGCCGAAGCCTTTGCGTCAGATTGGACGAGCCCGCTCTCTGATGCTGTGCTCGATAACTCATCGTCTTCTGGACGAGAAGTCAAACTCGCGCTGAGACGAGCTGCCTGTCTCGTGCGAGAGCCCGATCGGGGTAAGCGAGTGTGCTGGGGAATGGGAGGTCCATGGGGGGATACCCGGTGGAGGTGGTCCCATTGATGTCCCCAAATCGCCCCCAGTGCTAACCGACGTGGCCTCAAACCCGTAGGTAGAAGGACCGGTGTGGGGAGCCACGACCGCAACGTTGCCATGTTCATGTTCTCGCAATGAGGACATGACTCATCCACGAATGATGTCTCCGCGTGGGCAGTGCCCAGACACGTAAGACAGCGATCGTGGCCGTCAGAAGCGGAGAGATATCGACCGCAACCAAGAATAATACACAAACGGAAAGGCATCTTTAAAAAGACTTTCCATGTGTGCCGCTCTTTTAGAAAGAAAATATACTCTTTTTAGAATATACTCTTTTAGTTGTTTCTGCCGAAGCGCCCAGGGGCGTTCTCTGCACTCCACGGGTGCAGAGGGGGAGAAGCCACTGAAATGCGCCGTAGAATTCAGCAGATGAGGTGAATGAACTTCGCGGATGAATTCAGCTTCAATGAATAGAACCGCTTGGCTCCGAAGAGAAAATCTGAATGAGTGGTTGCATACCAGCTCCTTTTATACCCGTATGTCCGGGGGAGTGGCATGCAAATTCCAATCGCCAATTCTCATTGGCCTTTTTTAAAAAAAAGCAGATTTTGGGGGCTCCCAAGAGTGACCCCTAGTGTCACTACATCGACACATCATCGAGTGAGTGACAGATGGGTAACTGTACATATACATATTAACTGTTAATGATGAATAATTATATAAATATTAAGCATCTCGGCAAATGAAAAACTATATGAATATGGTGCATTCTCTTTTGACACAAGTTTAAACATGAAATAACTAACAATGCACTGTGTACGAGGAAGTATGCTTAATTATTAACAGATAAGAAAAGTTATTTCATGTTTATTATGGCTTTGTTAATGTATAATGACGCTACACTTAATATACAATGTGACCCAACAATGAATCAGCAATACTATAGGCTAATTTGACCTAGTGTGTGTGTGTGAGTGTGTGTGTGTGTGGTTCAGTTAGCATATTAGCTTACAACAAACTGGGACTAGCTAACTAGCTAGTCTGGTTGTTGAAGAGAGTTTGGTATAAATAAACGTACATATTTTGCTAAAACTTTTATTCTAATCACTTCTGGCATATTTTATGCCAACAGGTTTAACATGTTAAGCTTGGGCAGAGCAAGCAAGTAAGCAAACCTATGGAAAATTTGTCAGTAGGAAAGTAAGCTACTCACTCACCTCAGTTGAATTTCCCACCACTGAAGAGAGAAAAAAACTGCACCATGTCACTAGAGTGGATGGCCTTTTCTTAAAGGGTCGGATTCCCCAATATGAGAGGTTGGACAATCATTTAATTTAATTATAATTTAGTAATTAAATATTATTTTTATATTTAATAATAAAGTATTTAACTAAACATTGCTCATAATAATGTGTTAATATCACAATAAGAATGGAAATTATACAAATAAAAGCTGAAAACTGTATAAAAAGAATATAATGTCAAACATATGTCATCCAGGATAATGGATGACATTATGGGCTAACAGAAAATAGCTGTTATCCTATATGACAAAATTGTTATCCAGTATGACAAAACTCAGTTTGAACCTTAATCAGGCAGTTGTTTTGGCTACCTATAGAAATCTGCAACCTTGACCTTCAACTTCCAAGTATGTAAATTCATTTTAAATAAACACATTTGCATAAAATTAACATTATATGTGTTTTTTTAGTGTTATCCCAAATGACACAGGATTTTACTACATAGTGTACCAGTGAGCAAAAAGGGTAAATTAAACACATTTTAAGAGAGACTTACTAACCTTTCACCATTGTTTGGGGGTCCTTCAGGGTCTTCCTGATTGTGTAACATCCTGTCTGATAATGTGTCAAAATAAAATGCCCCATAAAATTGCTCCAGATTGCTTTTTATCCCGGATGACATTGGCTGACTGCCAGTTTTGGGACAGAATGCTCCAAAGCATAACAATCAACTGAATGTCATATTTTTTTAAATATTTAAATATATTGTTGGCAACACTCATACAATAATGCCTGTGGCAGAGATTTTAGGTTTTATTTGATTTTTAACACTTTTTGTAGCTTTTTTTGCATTTCACCATGAGGTCCGGACAGTTATCTGGAATGACATTGTATGACTATAATGTCTAATAATTCTTAAACCCTCATTACATGTTAATATCATTTGATAAACATTTACATTTTACATTTATGCATTTGGCAGACGCTTTTATTCAAAGCGACTAACAATGTACTTATTATAGGGACAATCCCCCTGGACCAACCTGGAGTTAAGTCCTTGCTCAAGGACACAATGGTGGTGGCTGTGGGGATTGAAACCAGCAACCTTCTGTCTCCCAATGTCTCCTACCAGTTATGTGCTTTAGCCCACTATGCCATCACCCCTCCAACAGAGATAAATAGATAAATATTATCTATTATCACATTTCAATAAATGTGTTTTTTATAAACATTTTCCTTATTTTTACTCCATAAAGGGGTTTGGACATCAAAATTGCACATCACGTCATTGGTCCAAAAACTGCTGGATGGAAACACCAAGATGTGAATAAAATCTCCAAAATGTGCATAAAAATCTTATACGCTGACTTGAGGTGGATAAATGTTTTATTCAATAAGAAGAAATGTGCATAAACCATGATGGAAACATATTTACCAAATAAATTCCTATTGGATTTATTAGGAATACAAGATCTGCATCAAAAAAAGTAATCTGACTGAATAACTCGTTCATAACCAGCAGACTTATCATCACATCTGAAATGTTGTTCTGGTCATCCTGAAATAACAGTGTCTAGAAAATCCAAAGCCTGCGTAGAGTTTGCAGAGCAAGTCAGTTGAATACAAACTTGAACTGTGCCAAAAAAGCAAGTTTATTGGCACTTTAAATATATTATAAATCCACACAGCAAAGACATAAGTAAGGAGGAATGCACACACATAGTGCTCCCAGAACTGTGTGACGCGCTGTTGCTCCCAGACATGATACGATTTCTTTATAATGTGTTGTCGGTGTGCTCTAAACCGTGAGTATTTTATTAATAAAAGAGTCACAGCGGCTACAATTTTCCAGAAGTGGCGATTTTGTTCTTTTGAACACATGGCATAGAAAAACAGCTTTATTCGCATATCGTTTTTGCAATATTACAGTTTTTCACATAAATTTAATTCTTGGATGGAAACATATCTTATGTCAGTATAGCAAGTCATCTAGCTACAAAAACCAAACCATTTTTGCTCCAAGGCAAGTTTGGAAGATATTTTAATTATTTAGACTAGTTATAGACTAAGTAAAGCTTTGCAAAGGAAAACTCGATTTTTTGTATAGTGGTGCTTTCCAACCCAAGAGTGGATTGCTTTCTGGCCCCAGTTAAGTTGAAACATACTCTAAACCAGTGTTTCCCAACCTTTTTTTCTGCCACGGCACACTTTTACGAATAAAAAAATACCACAGCACACCACTATCAAGTCACGTAGGTAAGCTACGTGACTTATATGTAATGAGGTCACAGGTGGCAAGAGCGCTAATTGGGTAATGAAAAAACAACACATTTTCTTCTTTTCTAATTTGTTGATTTGTTCTTGCAAATTAATTCTTGCAATGCCACAGCAAATTACAAGAATGCAAACTCATGAAGGGCAAAAAGTAAGAGAATCACTGGTCCACTAACATTTTTTTTTTTTTTTAACAATTAGCTAAAAGCACCAATTCCAGTGATTTTAATGATTCAAGTAGAGCAAATTAACTGCAAAAATAAAGGATATTTTGGTGTGGCATGCTTCTGTGTCACAAATTTGTTCAATTTAATTAACTTATTAGTTCAGTGACCACTTCTGGACGCTCATAGGTGGCAACAAATTAGCGTCTTATGTGGTATGAGCAAGTCATTGAATCATTTTGAGTTGTTCACGACTGAAATCTGCCAAGAGACTTTAGTGTTTAAGCATTCCTTCAGTCTGAGCATTATTTTTCCATCCAAAAAGACAACAGTAATAGTCTAATAATAGTGAGTCTTAAAAACATTCTTCTCCTTCATTAAAACTTGCATAGCTACAAATCTACTGACTTCAGTATAAGAATCATAAACACAAAGCAGATCTACGGTATCATTTTCCTACAGATTTAAACTGCTGAGCATGAAATTCCAATGTATTCGGCAGTGCTGACGCGAGTCATGTGAAAGACCCTTAATGTGTAAAAACATCACTCACTTTAACACATTTATCACAGCTCTTCCACCATTTTCTCTCCTTGATGAACAACGAAGACGAAAGATCCCGAAGTGATCAAACAACATGCACCTCTCATTCAGACGGTCGATGCATGTACCAGGTCATTCAACTCGTTTACAAATGAGAAGTTTCACAGTGTCTCTTCTTCAGAGTTCAAGCTCCATTCCTGTCAAATACAGATTCACTGTGCACGCGCTGCTATAGCCAAGCACGCGATTGGCCGTAGCGGTAACCAATCAAGAGATCTGCCTCAGTAGGACTGCGGTTGCCAAGAATGCGATTGACTACTGCTGTAATCAATCAAGCGGGAGTCCGACCCCTGATTATTTTTTTATTTTTTTATTTATGCATTTATTTATTTTGTGAAATTTGATAATTTTCCACGGCACACCGAACAATCTTTACATAAAACTTAAACATAGGCACTTCTAATTACAGTATGTTAGCTCGATTTCATGCGTTGTTGTTTTCCAAAATGTGTCAGACTGCAATTCATAACACAACCCAAGTATGCATAGCAGTCTCAACGTAGCCGCAAGAGGTGCTACTACTGTCCGTTTCTATGTAGAGGAGCAACAATTTGACAAAACAACAGTTTGAAAATAATATTGCTGAGCAAGCAAGTTAAAGTCAGTATATTTACAGTATAGCAACTTACCTGAATAATAACACACCAGTTTAATGACAGACTTTTGAAGGTAACTTTATTGCCCCCTGTCTACTTTGAGGTATGCTACCACTACAGTAAGGCAAGAACACATGTTCAACTGGACCACATATTGGCAATGTGTTATCCAAGTGCCCTCATTTGCTTACACGTGCTTGCATAAAGTCTGTTTCTGGCCTTATTGTGCCTACCTTGATATGAGTCTATTGGATTTGTTTGCCTGTTTTAACATCCATGGATTGTTTAGACAAGTTATATGACAAATTGAGTTATTATTCATGTCTGTAGCACAAACACACCAAAGGTTGCTTATGTGTAACTGCGTACAGTATGTTTCTGGCCTTGATATCCCTCCTTCAATCTAAGTCTATCTGATTTTTTGCCTGTTTTATCATCCATGGATTGCTTAGAAGTAATCAAAAGATTTGAGGTATTATTCATGTCTGTAGTTACTCACCAAAGTCAGGGTGTTATGGGGTTTATTCAGATCCCAAACCCTAAGTATGAGCTATAGCAAGTGCCACTAAATTCTTCATAGCATCTGCTAACTAGTCTGCAGATTACACAATTCTAACCTGGTTTTGTAATTACAGTTTTCTCAGTAACTTTTCAGCTGAGATGTTCTGCTTTGACAGGCCTTCCGCTGGTAATTCAAACATGACTGATGCACCCACCTGATGGTACTTATTATGCAAAGCGGTCAGAAAGGCACTGGCTCAATCTGTGTTTGAAATCAGACACACACATTATTCATCCAGCACTACAAAGCATTCAGTCCCCAAAGCGCTGCAGCTAATTGTTCTTCCTTTCCCTGTCTCTTACCCAATAAATTCCTGTATTGGTACAAACACAAGCACGCTGTTTTAATTCTCAACATGAATGTTATTTGCTGCATTTGTTTGGCTTGAATTGTAATTTGAGTCTTTTCAAAGACTTTTTTTGAGCAGAGATGTGGATTAGATTTGAATAATATCTTTTCATGGCAATATATGTACAAATCAATATCTTGTCATGTTTAACAATGGTTGTGTGACACCTTATTGTAGAGCTTGTCTGAAGCAAGGCCAAATTGCTCTGTGTTTGTGGCCGTCTTTGCAGGAGATTGATTTTGAAGACACATCAGAGCTATCAGCGTTGAGATTATGTGGCCTTACATCCTCTTATCATGTGGCATTCCCAGCCATCGGCTCATAATCTCCATTTCACTGTTTTCTGTCACATTTATCTCAGCTCTACCTCATTCTTTGTGTCATAATGTTAATGATTAAAGCAAATCTCTCAATTTTTTCTGAAGTTAGAGTGTCTAAAAATATACCATCCCACGTGTGCAATTACAACCGAGCATGATATCCTCACTGAACAGAATGTTCTTATCAAAACCTTGGCAGAAACATTGCTAATTACTTAACAATTACCAATGTCACCTTTAATCTGACAGTGATAAGCGCATCCTAAATTGTATATTACGTAGTTGCGAATCTGCTTTTTCCCCTGACAAGCACAATGGTTTAACCTTCTCCACAACTGACTTACAGTTTATTCCAATCAAACATCTGTGAAGCTTCAGTAGGCTCAATGCGGCTCTACATTCTCATAGATTGCTCACCTGATTCCTGCAATATGTCAGTACATAACCGATATATAACATTTGAGACATCCAAGTATTTTCATTTTTTAACAGTAAAAAATAATTATGATGAATCGAGAGTGGGAGAAAGAGAGCGAGATATAAATGGGGAGAGTGTTCTCTAAAATCTACTGCATTTGTTCTCTCTGTGAAAAACAAAGGAGGAGTGCATTTCAAGGACAAGGTTTAGAGATGTCTGCACTATTGATTCGCTAACAAGGCCCCCATTCAGTGCTACTTCCGTATTCATCTCCCAGCAAGACAGACAATAGTGCACATTGAACTATTTACAGTAAAACCGAAACCCAGTGTTCTCCTGCTGTGGAGTGAGTCTCACCTCGAGATACAGAGAAAGAGAGAGAAAGAAATCGAGGAAGAAAGAGTTGGTAAATTAGAAAAAGAAAGGGCAATAGGTGGATATAATATCAGTGACCCATATTTAAATATGTACTGTATGCGTCGGGTTGTTTGACAATGCAAGACTACAAATGTGTGTTTCATGGGGTATTTGCGAAAAACACTCAGGCAACCTCCCTCCCCGGCACTGCCCAGTAACTTGTGCCTCAATTGGACAAATTAATTGAATAATATTGGGACCTCAGGGGCATAGATTCCAGGGGGGATGTAACCCCCCAATAAAAAAAACAAGCAAGTATAACCCCCCCCACCCCCAATATTTATACCATGATCAATGGAAACATGTAAATGCTTCACACTGCAATGCCCCCAATGTTCAATCCAAATCTACGCCCTTGCTTTTGGTCACTTGTTATAAGACTTTCCAGTGTTATGGAAGTTTCCATCTTTAAAATTTACTTCCGTCACTGTGACTATGGTAACAGATGCTACTTAGGGCTATTGCGAGAATAGAAAAAGGGCTTGACTTTGGTTATTCATTCATACAGACATCCATTAATTTATTCATACAGAGCCCTTTTTCAGGCCGCTTATGTATTCTGTTGTATGAACAGAACAATGGAGCACAAAAGTGCCTGCCCACCCGTTTAGCTGTGTGTGTTCCGGAAGTACATTTTTTTTTTCCCATAGGCTTTTCATAAAATCCTTCATAAAAGAGTTCTAAACCAAGACCCAAACCAACCAGCTCCGAGGTGAATCACAATATTTCAAACTTTGATTTGAAGCAAAAAATTATTTGAAAATTGGTTCTTTGCAGTTCTTTGATTGGTGGATCTTTCTCTGCTGGACCATGGGTAGTGTAGCTGTTCACCAAGGATTCCATTATTAAACATGATTTTAAAAGAATCAAGTTAAAATATCACAGGCTTGTGGCTTCAGAGAAGGCGTGTATCATTGGTGAATAACCTCTGAGTTCACGGTAGGTCTGTATTTAAAGGTTTATTAATTATCATTGAAAATCAGTTAGATGAAAAGATGAATCAGATTTTTATTTCCGGAACCAGACTGCTGCGCTCTGTTCGAGAGTCACACTTGTTCATTAATACTTGACTGTAAATCCCAAACACTGACTATGTGAATGCTGTATTAATATCATTAAAGAAAACTAAAACAAACAATAAATAAATAAATGAAATTATTTTTGCTAAGAGAAATAATAATAATAATAAACTAACATCACTGGAAAAAAATCAAACTAAATTCAAATAGATTCAAATAAAATAGATTTTAAACTAAAGTTAAATACAAATGACCAATTAAATCAGTTAATTTTAAGCTTTTAATTCAAATTTTAAACATTTACAACTCAGGTTCATTAAATATGAAAATGCCACTAGAGATAACACTAGACAGCACTGAGAAATAGTAATAATATTGAAATTTGTTTTACTATAATTTATTAATTGAATATATATATATATATATATATATATATATATATATATATATATATATATATATATATATATATATACACACACACACACACACACACACACAGTTGAAGTCAGAAGTTTACAGTCGCTTAGGTTGAAGTCATTAAAACAAGATTTTTAACTACTTCACAGATTTAATACTAGCAAACTATAGTTTTGGCAAGTCGTTTAGGACATCTACTTTGTGTATGACACAAGTAATTTTTCCAACAATTGTTTACAGACAGATTAATTCCAGTGGGTCAGAAATTTACATACACTAAGTTAACTGTGCCTTTAAGCAGCTTGGAAAATTCCAGAAAATGGTATCAAGCCTTTAGACAATTAGCCAGTTAGCTTCTGATAGGAGGTGTACTGAACTGGAGGTGTACCTGTGGATGTATTTTAAGGCCTACTTTCAAATTCAGTGACTCTTTGCTTGACATCATGGGAAAATGAAAAGAAATCAGCCAAGACCTCTGAAAAAAATTGTGGACCTCCACAAGTCTGGTTCATCCTTGGGAGCAATTTGCAAATGCCTGAAGGTACCATGTTCATCTATACAAACAATAGTACGCAAGTATGAACACCATGGGACCACACAGCCATCATACCGGTCAGGAAGGAAACCCATTCTGTCTCCTAGAGATGAACGTAGTTTGGTGTGAAAAGTGAAAATCAATCCCAGAACAACAGTAAAGGACCTTGTGAAGATGCTGGAGGAAAAAGGTAGACAAGTATCTATATCCACAGTAAAACGAGTCCTATATCGACATAACCTGAAAGCTCAGCAAGGAAGAAGCAACTGTTCCAAAACCGCCATAAAATAGCCAGACTACAGTTTGCAAGTGCACATGGGGACAAAAATCTTACTTTTTCGAGAAATTTCTTCTGGTCTGATGAAACAAATATTTTACTTTTTGGCCATAAAGTCCATTGTTATGTTTGGAAGAAAAAGGGTGACGCTTGCAAGCCGAAGAACACCATCCCAACCGTGAAGCATGGGGGTGGCAGCATCATGTTGTGGGGGTGCTTTGCTGCAGGAGGGACTGGTGCACTTCACAAAATAGATGGCATCATGCGGAAGGAAAATTATGTGGATATATCGGTTGCAAATGGGTCTTCCAAATGGACAATGACCCCAAGCATACCTCCGAAGTTGTGGCAAAATGGCTTAAGGACAACAAAATCAAGGTATTGGAGTGGTCACCACAAAGCCCTGACCTCAATCTGATAGAAATTTGTGGGCACAACTGAAAAAGTGTGTGTGAGTAAGGAAGCCTAAAAACCTGACTCAGTTACACCAGTTCTGTCTGGGGGAATGGGCCAAAATTCCAGCAACTTATTGTGAGAAGCTTGTGAAAGACAGGTCAAGTAATTTTTATTTGTATAGCGCACAACACACATCGTTTCAAAGCAGCTTTACAGGAAATCATGTATTAACAAAAAAAATAAAAATAATTAAACTGTAATATCTATAATGTCTTACAGTGATCGTTGTGTAGTTTGATTAAATATGATTGTAAAATGTGTATAGAAATTAAATAATTAAATAATAATTGTATTTAGAACCCATGTGAGCAATCTTAAGGCGACTGTGGCAAGGAACACAAAACTCCATAAAATGTTGGTTAATGGAGAAAAAGAACCATTGGGAAAAACCAGGCTCACTGTGGGGGCCAGTTCCCCTCTGACTAAACAACATGAATATAATGCCAATATTAGTTATTTGTGTGCAGTGCAAGTCATGGTTTTAAATTTGTAAATTAAGTAAGCGTTAAAGGAATAGTTCACCCGAAAATGAAAATTTGCTGATCATTTACTCACCCTCAGGCCATCCAAGATGTATCTGAGTTTCTTTCTTCATCAAAACAGAATTTAAGATTTTTAGGATTTCATTTCAGGCCACCTCCTTTAAACAATGCAAGTGAATGTCCTCCATTATTTGACAGTCCAAAATGCATATTTAGGGTGCATCAAAATAATCCACACGTCTCAAGTCGACAAATAAAGTTCTTCTGAACCCAAACAATTGATTATTTTTAGAAACAAAACAATACTTATATACTTTTTAACGACAAATGTTCGCTTCCGTACATGTGTGACGTACGCTCATGGGAGGGATGACGTAAGCTCTCTGGTAAGGTCACGCGTCACGTGGAGGAGGATGCAGGAAGCGTGTCATTGTTTACAAGAGAAGGAGCATTGTACAAAAGTTTAATTGTCTTTGCCGTAGATTTGTATTTGTATAAGTGTATTGTTCAAAATAGTTGTTTGGTGTGTGTATCGTGGATGCTTAAACCTTCAGAAACCCCAAAGAAAATGCACGCCAGGATATACATGATCGTGAGCGATTGAAGCTCTGGCTTATCGCCCTCAATCTGGATATCAGTACACCCCTACATTCTTTCAAATATTGGAGGGTGTGCAGTGAACATTTTACCGCTAAGGATTTCAGAAGATCGAAAGAAACAAAGGGTCGATATCTCAGTTCATCAGCTGTGCCCGTGCTATTTTTCCAGCGAACTCAGGTATGTGTGAAAACTTTGTCATATAGCCTATATATTTCTGCTAAACAAAAAGCACAAGTAGATAATGCAACAGCATTGTTCCAAAATAAATGATGGTTATTTACTGCATTTTTTTATTATTATTTGGAAATTATTTTTTATTTTATATTGTGTGAATAATCTTTCTTTTGTGTGTGTGTGTGTGTGTGTGTGTGTGTGTGTGTGTGTGTCTTCCTATTATTTACAATGTATCAAACTGTATGATGGGTTGTTTTATTAGAATCTTCAAGATCCATCTCAGCCAAGCAAGGACTCCCCAGCAACAGACAATGATGGAGACCCAGAGGCCTTGGATGTAGGGGCATATTTGGCTAGTGTTCCACAGTCAACACCAGTAAAACAACAGGACACTGGTCCAAGAACCACCACTAGACAATGTGAGGACACTCAGTCTAAACTACTTTTGGTGCTAACAAGTCCAGAAACAGTTAGACAGCGGACACGTTCGTCAACATCTGGGACATATTATGCCCTCCATCCAGTGCAATCCTACCAATCAGTAAGTACACACATACATGATCTATTAAACAAGTGGAATATTGGCCAATTGTGCTTCTGGTGTTATCCGTCACAAATTGAGTAATGTTGCATAGTTTCATTGTTCCGATTGTTTTTTTTTTTTTATTAGTGCCAACATCATACTGTGACAGAGATGTCAACAATGTGGTTCACTGATCACAGACATGAAAACAATAACATTGGGAAGCTTCCTCTGTGTAAGCTGGGAATGTGAAAAAAACCCCCACCATGGACAGTGGAGTTCATGTTCTGATGTTTGAGGAATTCCTGCTAACAACCTTCTTGTGTCAGCAAGTACACTCTTCACTGGAGCAGCATATTCATTTATCGCTGAGTGGGCTGCAATGCTTAACCTTCAAGTACCCCAAAAAACCACTTACTATGAACTACAGTCTTCTTACCTTATCCCTGTCATTGATGCAGCATACAAAGAACAACAGGCAAACCTGTTTGATCAATTACGTGTGCAAAACATACTCCAGAAGGAGTGCATTTGTCGGGGGATGGGAGATCGGACAGATAAGTACGTTTACTCTTTTTTTTTTTTTTTGATCTCACAAAACTGTCAATGTCAGACAACTAACCTTTTTTTAATATTTTTTTATTTTTTTTATGTGTCCTCAATTTGGTATTTACAGCCCTGGATTTTCGGCAAAATACAACACATACAGTTTGATGGATGACTCAACGGAATAAATTGTCCACTTTGAGTGAATTTTACAGTGTTATGGGAATACATCATTTTATATTTTAGAAATACATATCATAAAGTCTTATAGTCTCTCAGAAAGTGATGTACATATTTTATTTTTAACATTATAGCCAGTTTTCAGAAGAGGGAGTTCTCATATCCTGCTCTTAACATGCTTATTGGATATTTAATGTGATGTTAAAAATATGTTTGAGCATCATTGGTAATACACACCTTGTTTGGCTCATATAGTCCTTTTTATTTTTATTTATTTATTTTTTTTTTTTACAGAATAATACCTACAGAATAATGTTTCAGTCTATGTGGTAACTGATCAGTGTGTAACACCAGACTAATACATTTTTGGATTTCTCAGGAAAGCTTGAGGTGTTCCATTCTGTATAACTAAAGTACTGTTCGAAGAACCTACATTTTCACTGCTCTTCCATGGTAGCAAGAACTCAACTAGCTATTCTTGACCACAATCTTGACCACAATGAAAATGTACATCGTCAACACGCCACAACCACTACTGGTAAGTGGTCAACACCACTTTGTTACTTTGTTACTTTGAGCACACACACACACACACACAATCTATAATAATTATCTAATTTCACAATCCATCATTTTGAGTTCTGCATTCGAAGTAAGGAAGCAAATGGAATAGTCAATATTTAAAATGTTACAGTTATAAATGGTGTCAGTAATGATGGTCTGTTATCTCTTTTGTTTTTATAGGTGTGCCTCGGTATAATGTGGTACCAAAGAGTGGGTAGCCAAAACGATTTTTGAGCCTACTACTAAAAAATTCAGGGATGGTCTGGTTGGGAAAGTTTTGCAGCAGCGCATGGACCCCAATGTTGTTTTCAAGGACCATTCCTCGCATTTGACTGTTCCTCAAATGCCATGTAACATAGCACAAAAACCAAAGCCTGTCAAGCCAGAAGCAATTTCAAAACACTTGTCAAGATTTGGCAAGTAGATAAGTTATTTGACAATTTTTCAACCTTTAGAAGGCCACTGTAAAAACTTCCTTTAGAAGTAATTTTAGTTTGAGTACACTAATTTTATTATTATTATTATTTTAGTGTGTGTGTTTTCTTATTGGTGGACCGGTGGCATATACATTTTTTTTTGGAAGAATTTATTTTTGAATAAATTATGTTTTAGTGTTACTGTAAGTGTTTGCTTCTTATTGGTGGTACCCTAAGTCTATACTGTGCAAGAGTTGCTTTTATATTACAATAATGATTATAGGTTAACCAGGGTCATGATGCTTGCTTTCTCTTCAGTGTTGAATGACATGTGAGTCAACAATAATACTGTATTTATGTTTATACAAAATAAAATAACATGGAAAAGCAAGTGCATCAGGTATAACAATGTTTTTTATTAAAGAAAATGTAAGATATTAATAACCAAAATGGTAACAAGTTATAGACAGACAATAAAATATAGAATATTAAATGTGAAATATAATATTTATTACAGTATTAAAACTACCAGCAATAAAAAAATAAAAATAAAATGGAACAATTTTAATTTAAAAATATAAATGTGTCTCTTTACAAAAGACCAAAAGCATCTTCAGCCTCTCTGAAGCCCACATAATGTCCAAACGGAGATGGGTAGGACTGTCTAATGGCATTCACAACAGAGGATGGAAGAACTTTTCTGTTCCGCCTTCCCAGTCTCTCACCTTTAAGAATCCACTCAAGGACCAGCCTGTATGCCACCAACCTGTATTGACTGTAAAAACAAACAAATGCATGGAGTGAATGAATTTGCAAAGTTGGATCTTTTACCACAGTAGCTATAGTAACAAACAAAACATGATACTTACTCTACTGATAGGGTGCCATTGGGTCCTTCTAGCCTTGGACGGCACTTCCAGTTTATTCGTGGCAAACTGAAAAACACCTCTAAAATGCTGGGGCACATTAATGGTGGAAAACCATTATTTTGTGTAATGCAGCTAGGATTAGGAGTGTTCTCACCAGCTGCCTCGCTAATTGTTTCCAATGGTGGGATTGCTATTGTCCAATCGTGGCAGCACAGGCTCTCTACCTCTGTTGGCACTGATTGGCATTTACTACATGTGCACCTCCATGTCTCCATAGATCTCTGCCTCCCCGAGACTTGTGATTGTGCTGCTGCTGCAGCCTCCTCAATCTCCCTCAGTTCCTCATCAGTGTATTCGGGCTCAAATAGGTAGGGTTGGGCAAAAAACTCCATCTCCTCTTCTCTTCTAATATCAAAATCCTCTGACATTGTGTTTGAAATTGTTTTAGTTTGTGAACGGCGCTTGGTCTGTGGTCTGTGCAAGCTTCTCTTGTAAACAATGATGCGCTTCCTGCCTCCTCCTCCACGTGACGTGCGACCTTACCAACGAGCTTATGTCATTCCTCTCATGAGCACGCATCACAGAGATGTACGGGAGTGAACATTTGTCATTAAAAAGTATATAAGTATCGTTTTGTTTCTAATTAATTAATCGTTTGGGTTCAGAAGAACTTTATTTGTCAAATGGAGTCGTTTGGATTATTTTGATGCACCCTAAATATGCATTTTGGACCGTCAAAAAATGCACTTGCATTGTTTAAAGGAGGATGCCTATAATGAAATCCTAAAAATCTTAAATTCTGTTTTGATGAAGAAAGAAACTCTTGGATGGCCTGAGGGTGAGTAAATTATCAGCAAATTCCCTATGTTGAGACATGGAAACAAATAGAATAATATTAGCGTAGATGCCATTCAAGTTTATGCAGACTTATAGATCATGATGGATGTTTCTGGTTCCGGCAGACCTAACTAAAGCTGCCTAATTGTGTCGATGGATAAATTAGGTGTATGCCTGGCTAAATAGATGAATATTTAGTCTAGACTTAAACTGAGTGAGTGTGTCTGCATCCCGAACAGTGTTAGGGAGACTATTCCATAGTTTAGGAGCCAAATATGAAAAGGATCTACCTACTTTTGTGGATTTTGATATTCTTGGAATTATTAACAAGTCAGAATTTTGTGATCGTAATGAACGTGATGGAAAAATTGTGTCAGAAGATCACTTAAGTACTGTGGAGCTAGACCATTCAAAGCTTTGTATGTAGTTAACAGAATTTTAAAATGAATATGAAATTGAACAGGTAGCCAATGTAACAATGATAAAATTGGGATAATATGATCATATTTCTTGGTTCTAGTCAGCACTCTGGCAGCTGCATTTTGAACCAATTGAAGTTTATTTACTGAACTTGCTGGAAATCCTCCCAGTAATGCATTATAATAATCTAGTCTTGAGGTCATGAACGCATGAAGAGCATGTGTCGTAATTTAGCAATATTTCTCAGGTGGAAGAATGCTGTTCTACAATCATTGGAAATTTGATTTTCAAAGGACAGATTGGTATCAAATATAACACCTAATTTCTTTGCAGAAGACGACGACGTAACAATACATCCATCAAGAGTCAAATTATATATTAGTGGCCTATTTTTAGAGGTTTTTGTTCCAATCATTAGTACCTCTGTTTTGTCGGAGTTGAGTAGAAGGGAATTTCTGGCCATCCAATCTTTGATTTCATTGATACACTCTGCTAATTTGAAAAATTGTGAATTTTCGTTGGGTTTAGAAGAAATATAAAGTTGGGTATCATCGGCATAACATTGGAAACTCATTCCATGATTCCTGATAATATCTTCCAGGGGAAGCATGTATAAGGAGAAAAGCAGAGGTCCTAAAACTGATCCCTGTGGCACTCCATACTTAACTTTTGTTTGATTTGACAATTCCTCGTTTACACATACAAAGTGGTAGCAGTCTGATAAATAGGACCTAAACCATGCTTATGCAAGTCCACTAATGCCAACATAATTCTCCAGCCTATTCAAGAGAATGCCATGATCGTATCAAAGGCAGCACTAAGATCTAAAAGCACTAGAAGAGAAATGCAGTCGTAATCAGATGATAAGAGCAAGTCATTTGTAACTCTGATAAGTGCAGTCTCTATACTGTGATGGGGCCTAAATCCTTACTGAAATTGTTCATATTTTCCATTTCTCTGTAGAAATGAACATAATTGGGAGGACACTACATTTTCTAGTATTTTCAACATAAATGGTAGATTCGAAATCGGTCTGTAATTAGCCAATTCTCTAGGATCAAGCTGTGACTTTTTAATAAGTGGTTTGATAGCTGCCATTGTAAAGTTTCTTGGGACATGTCCTAAGAATAGAGTTACAAATATTAAGAAGAGGTTCTGAGATTTCAGGGAATACCTCTTTTAAGAGCTTAGTTGGTATTGGATCTAACATACATGTTATGGCTTTTGATTTTTTGATAAGTTTTTTTTTAGCTCTTCAAGACCTGTGACAGCAAAGGATTGAAGTTGCTCATGAGGAAAATTATGACACTGTTTTCTGAGGTGCTGTGACAGTTGATTGCATAGTTCCAATTTTATTTCTGATTATTTTAATTTTATCAGCAAATAAATTCATGAAGTCATTACTATTGTGCTGCAACGGAATATCTGGTTCAGTCGATGCATTATTCCTAACCAATTTAGACACAGCACTGAATAAACACCTAGGATTGTTGTGGTTATTGTCTATGAGTTTGCTAACTTATGCTGACCTTGCAGCTTTTAGTGCCTGTCTGTAGCTACAGACACTATCCTTCCATGCATCGCAAAATACCTCTAATTTTGTATTCTTCCATTTTTGCTCCATTTTCCGAGCTGCTCTCCTGAGAGCATGAGTGTGATCATTGTACCACGGTACAAGGCTTTTTTCTTTAATTTTCTTTAATCGAAGGGGGGTGACACTATCAAGAGTGCTAGGGAAGACTGTATTTATATTTATATTTTCTGTTATTTCATCAAGTTCTTCTAGACTTTTTGTCTTACTGAGTATGTGAGACAATTTAGTGGTTGAAAGAATAGTTCTACCTGAACGATGGTGTAGATTGAGTGACATTAGCTGATCGCAACAACCAAGAGACGAGGTAATGATCTGAGATATCATCGCTCTGCAGTAGAATTTCTATAGTATCAACATCAACTCTATCTGACAGAATTAAATCTAGCATATGATTATGGCGATGAGTTGGACCTGTAACCTTTTGTCTGACTCCAAGTGAGTTGAGAATATCAATAAATGCTAATCCCAATGTGTCATTTTCATTATCTATGTGAATGTTGATGTCACCAACAATTAAAGCTCTATCTACATTAACTACTAGATCAGATAGGAAAGGACAAAAGACAACAGAGATTTATATCTGACGGTGTCATATTAAGCATTATTAGTTCAAAAGACTTAAACTTATATCCTGTCCTCTGAGTAACACCAAAAACTTCACTGTAAATTGTAGCAACACCTCCTCCTCGACCCTTCAGACGAGGCTCATATTTATAACAATAACCTGAGGGAGTAGATTCATTTAAAATAACATATTCATCTGGTTTAAACCAGGTTTCAGTCAAATAGAGCACATCCAAACTATGATCTGTAATAATTGTATTTACAATTAGTGCTTTGGTAGAAAAAGGTCTAATGTTTTGTAGCCCTACCTTTATATGATGTTTATCTTTTTTAAAGTTTGACCTTAATCAAATTTTTTCTAAATCATTTAGTGAGAGTTTTGTGTTTGGTAGTTCGTGGAACAGACACAGTCTCTATATGATATCTAGGTGATACAGTCTCTATGTGTTGTAGTTTATGTGACCTATGTGACGTCTCAAGGCAGCTAGCAGACGTTCGGATTAACCAGTTTGTCTGCTTCCTGACCTGGGCCCCAGTTAGTCAAATACTATCACTATTAAAACTATGAGCCAAATTACTAGAGAGGAGAGTGGCACCTTCCCTGGAGGGATGGAGACCGTCTCTCTTTAGCAGGTCACGTCTACCCCAAAAACCTATGCTATTCTCGAGACATCACTCAGACATCCAGCCATTCAGTGACACTAATCTACTATAATCCTTGTCACCACGACAAGTAGGGAAGGGTCCGAGCATATTACAGTGTCTGACATTGTTTTTGCAAGTTCACACACCTTTTTAACATTATCTCTGGTGATCTCCGACTGGCGAAGCCGGACATCATTAGTGCCGACATGAATAACAATTTTAGAAAATCTATGTTTAGCATTAGCCAGCACTTGTAAATTTGATCTGATGTCAGACACCCGAGCCCCGGAAATGCATTTAACAATAGTGGCTGGAGTCTCTATTTCCATATTCCTTACAATAGAATCACCAATTACACAATGTAAAAAAAAATGTTTTGTTTTATTTTTTGGTTCCTCTGTAGTGTGTTATTTCCTAATTGCTTATGCCTCAAAAGTATAGAAAATGGCTATTATTCCCCACAAACTTTGCTTTTGTGACCAGGACAGTGATATTTTGAAATGTACCTATTTTCCAGAACATTCCAGATAGATTCAGTGCTGAGTAAACTTGGAGTAACTTCTAGAACTATCTAGAACTTTCCAGTAATATAAATAATAGTATAAATACAGGGGCCTTAAGCCCACCAGTTCAGTTTAGTTCCAGCTGCCTAAGTGGATACATATCTGTATTTTTCTGAGATGGCATCAAGATGCATTTTGCTATGTCTGCAGCCAATTTATCAAGATAAGAGTGAAAAATTACTCCATGGAAGCATCTGCTAAGATGTGTGAGGCCTCCAAGGCATATTTTGGAATGCCTGTTGGGGATCAAGACAAAGCATGGGCACCTTATTTCACCTGCGAGCACTACAAAAAAACTCTGGAAGGTAAGATGGACAATTGTTGCTCGGAATTTTATGTTATAAAAAGTTTTAATTTTAAAATGTTTTACGGTTTTCATTTTTATTGAAAGAATATATAATATATGAAAAATGTTGCGAGAATCTCTTACACATTAGTTATAGGTGAAATAAATGTATTTTTGTAGGATCTTACAGAGGGGAAAAGAGAGCCATGAAGTTCGCTATCCCAAGAATTTTGCAGTAACCCACTGACCACTCAAGCAACTGCTGCTTCTGCATGGTTGACCCTTCCAAACATCGGACTGGCATGAATGCACCTGTTATCACATATCCGGACCTTCCTTCATCCATCGCCCTGGTGCCACACTGTCATGAGCTCCCCGTACCCACTCCTCTGGAGAGAGAGCAGCCATCTTTAGAAGAGAGCAGCAAGTCAGAGAGCGAGGAAGACGTTGTAGATCCAGATGACAATTTCAGAGGTGGAGCTGTGGAGAGAAACCCATACTACCCCAACCAAAAAGACCTCAACGGCTTGATTAGAGATCTTGGTCTCACCAAGTCCAATGCCGAGCTTTTGACATCTAGGCTGAAGCAGTGGAACTTGTTGGATGAAAGTGTGCAAGTCGCAGATCAGAGGAAGTGTCACCAACCTTTTTCCAGCTTCTTCACCCATCAAGATGGGCTCTGCTTCTGCCACAATGTGACCAGTCTGTTCGAGGCAATCGGAATCGCCTTCAACCAGAATGAGTGGCGCCTCTTCATTGACAGCTCATCCAGGAGCCTCAAAGCCGTGCTGCTCCATAATGGTAAGAAGTACCCGTCTCTTCCCCTGGCTCACTCGGTGCACCTCAAAGAAGATTACAACAGCATCAAGACCTTGCTGGATGCCTTGAAGAATGATGAGTACATTTGGGGGCTGATTTGTGAAAGTGATTTACAGTATAATCATAAATCTCAAAAACTACTCACTTCTAAATCTTTTGTAGTCATTATTGTATTACTTTAGTATAAATACATGTTAATTTGGATTCATATGTTGTTTTTTTCTGACTTTATGTGAACGAAAAGACATCAATTCACCTGTTTTCTCATTGGAAATAGGTACATTTCAAAATATCACTGTCCTGGTCACAAAAGCAAAGTTTGTGGGGAATAATAGCCATTTTCTATACTTTTGAGGCATAAGCAATTAGAAAATAACACTTACTACCCAGGAACAAAAATTGTGTTACACAGTGTTATTCAACATGATTCTCAGTGGGGAGAATTGATTGGAAACCCTAACAGGAGCGGGAGAGTGGTGTCCCTTGCTGAGCGAGTATGCCAGTGAGATGTCACCCAAACGCCCTGCTGCGGGGGCTCTAGAGCCGGAACCAAAGTGTGTGTGTTGCTAGCTGTACTACCCGCATCCGAAAGAGTACCTACCGGCTTCTCTTTCTCTCTGACCACCACTAGTGTTCGGATGCGTGTCTCTAGCTCATTAACCTTCTCTGTCAGCTTGACTAATCCTTACATTTATCACATGTGAATCCCTCTCTGCTGAGGGAAGAAGCTATAGTAAACATGTGGCATGTAATGCAGGAAGAAATAACATGAGCGGATGCCATGACTTAACGCAGTTGTTTGTTGTTGTTATGGTTGTTCTTGAGCTGCAAGGGTTTGAAATTGATGTGGTTCCTAATCAGCAGATGTTTGAGATTGATGCAGTAATCCGTGTAAAACACAGTGGAGAAAATGAATGCACGCAGTCGAGACACAAGATGTAGACAAGCGGAAAAAATAAAAAATAACAAAATGAGAAATGGGCACGTGCGGTAAAATACACACAGAGGAAACAGTAGAAAAGCTGAAAAACCTGAAGCATGCGGTAAAATGGCAAAGGATAAAATGATGAACGTATAAGAATAAGCAATGCTAAGCAGGCTAGCAAGCTACAAACACTCGTGCAGCGTGCCGGCAGCAACAGAGACAGCGGCTACCCAAAACTTTTGACCCAAGTTAAACAATTTAAAGGCAATGCTACCAAATACTAACAAATTGTATGTAAACTTCTGTCCCACTGGGAATGTGATGAAAGAAATAAAAGCTGAAATAAATCATTCTCTCTACTATTACTCTGACATTTCACATTCTTAAAATAAAGTAGTGATCCTATCTTACGTAAGACAGGGAATGTTTTCTACGATTAAATGTCAGGAACTGTGAAAAAAGTGTAAAGGTATTTGGCTAAGGTGTAAGGTGTATGTAAACTTCTGACTTCAACTGTGTGTGTGTATATATATATATATATACACATACATACACACAGGGTTGGGAGGGTTACTTTTGAAATGTATTCCACTACAGATTACATGCTATAAAATGTAATTTGTAATGTATTTCATTAGATTACTTAAGGTCAGTAACGTATTCTAAATACTTTGGGTTACTTCTTCAGCACTAGTAGATTTTTTCACTTGTTTTGACTATAAAAACTCTTAAACTTAAATTTTTATGCAGTGTTTCTAAAACAAGATAAATCAAATTGATCTTGTTTTAAGGATTTTTAGATATTTTTACAGGAAAACAATACAAAAATTATCATCAAGAATATGATTTTTGCCCTAATATCAAAGGACTTACTAGAAAAATAAATTATGATCCAATGTGAATTTTCTTGAAAAAAAAAAATATGAACGTGCCTGGTAACATGTGCATGTAAAATGGCTAGAAATAGCATTTTAGCTTAGCGTAAAGCTGACAATTTACACAAGGTTTATTTCTATTTCTTGTGCTCCAAACTTTTAATAACAATAAACATAGTAATACAGACAGGCAGAGGTAAATCACCAACAGCAGTAATATCAAAGGCAGTCCAGAGGGATAATCAATAACCAGGCAAGAGGTCGGGACAGGCAGCAGACAGTCACAGGTTAAATCCAGATAAACAAGGCAGTAATAGTAGGCAGGCAGCAACGGATCAAAAACAGGGTAAACAGTCCAGGATAATACACAGGAAATGCAACAAACTCAGAAAACCCTCAGAAATGTCAGCCTGGGCAAAACAAGACTTTGCAATGACAGTGAGTGAGAGTGAGACTTAAATAGCTGAGTGAATTGGAAACAGGTGAACAGGTAATCATTGACAGGTATGGGGATTATGGGAAATGGAGTCCAGAGAGTTAAAGTCAATCTCCAGGTGATGGAGCCCTCTGGTGGTGAGTGGGAGGAACAACAAAGGTGGGATACATGACAGTATGTGTGTAACACATCATAAGAAAGTGTTTCACTGCTGTTCAAATGCACTTTGGATCGCATCATTTATATGTAAAAATATTTTCCATCTGAAAGGACTAAATATTAAATGAAACAAATGACAATGAAATGCAAAGTAATCTCTTCAGTAATCAAAATACTTTTTGAATGTAACTGTATTCTAATTACCAATTATTTAAATTGTAACTGTAGTGAAATGCAGTTACTTATATTTTGTATTTTAAATACGTATTCCCATTACATGTATTCCGTTACTCCCCAACCCTGTGTGTGTATATATATATATATATATATATATAATAAAAACAAAACTATTATATCCCTGTAAGTCTTTCTCTCTCTCTCTCTCTCTCTCTCTCTCTCTCTCTCTCTCTCTCTCTCTCTCTCTCTTTGTCTGTTTCCTCCCTTATTCCAAAGCAAATGGCCAAATATCTGTTCCTTGATTCCTTCCTCTGTTCCACCCCCAGATTGCACTGTTGATGCTCCACTCACTCTCACATGGTCTCATTCTCACCTGCTCACAAACACATCCTTTACAAGTGTGTGGGTGAGAGGGGTGGATGACAGTAGTGATGTGTGACCTGAAACTGTAGGGCAGCGTCTTTTCTGTGATGGACAGACTCATTTCCCTGTTTATGATCATTACAAAGATGAACAAAATGAAGGGATAACCTCTCCCCTTTTTTTTCTCTTTTATAATCTGCCTTTATAGCAAACCCTCTGGCTTTAGCTGTAGTCTGTTAGCAAAAGCCTATACCAAAGGAAACACCAAAGCAGGCTTATAGTTGTGATTTGAATGAGATTTCATATCTGTCACCATGATTTTTAGGTTATTTTCACATTATAAAGATGCATATCATATATTAATCAAAGCTTTATTAGTGGAGCTGGCTAAGGGAGGAACCACTATTATTATTGTTCATACTTAGGGTTAAGGATTTGAATAAAACCTCAAGCTTGAGTATTACATTTTAGCGTTTAACTTGTCATGCACTGTTTATGCTATAGACATGTATAGACATGAATGATACATCAAATCATGCCGCCAAGCCATATTTAGGGACTAGAACATCATATAGACTTGGGGTGGGCTTTTTTTTTTTTTTATTACATTTTAGCGTTTAACTTGTCATGCACTGTTTGTGCTATAGACATGTATAGACATGAATGATACATCAAATCATGCCGCCAAGCCATATTTAGGGACTAGAACATCATATAGACTTGGGGTGGGCTTTTTTTACTTTGGCCACAAAGTCAACATAGTAACCACCTAACAATGCCAAATCAACCACTCAGAACATCTTGGCAACCACATAGCAACACCCTGACAACCACCCACAACTCCCTAGCATTGTGATGTTGTGTTTTGCTCAGGCAGGCACCACTCACATTTTCTTCAGAATTAGGATAAATCTATTATTTTTTTTATTGTTTGCATTCGTGATAAACTTTTTACAACATGCGTCCACTGAATTTTGCTTGCTGATAAAGCCTCCAAACCTTACCACCAAATGTCCTCCTGAAAGCTCTCTATTGATTATTTTATTCAATTAAGTTTACTTAATTCGGTTCAGTTCATTGGGTATACCTTAGAGACATTTTTATTGGACCCAGTGTAACCCTGCTGGACTCAAAACAGAACTAGGTGGTCTCCATTTTTGTCTGTGTTGACCTGACTTGATTGCATCTGACTGAGTTTACGGAGTGGGAATGTGTTGGTGTGTTGTGGTTCTCTGTCTTTTCATGAGATCAGAGATGCAGTAATTGTATCTTTGAGAATATGCAATTTTGGGAGTAGCAAGTGAGAAAGGGTTTGGCGGTGATGCGATGAGGGGACACCCTGCTGTTTACTTACACACACTCACGTTTGGGAGTCTCCTGCTGTCGTGTGCTGATGAAAAAGTAATGTAGTGTGTCTGAAAGTTTCGTGTCCTCTCTTCCCCAGCACCCCATTCTCCCTGCGGAAATAGATCTCTCAGAACAGAAAAATTGAGAAAATTTGTGTGAAAGCAGAAAAAGAGATTTCAACTGGTTGGACACTGTGACTATTTCACACAGAGAGAAAAATCTAAAGGTACTGTAACATCAGAAATTAAAAGCAACTCTTTTCTACTTGAAGAGACATCTGCTGTAGCCCCTTTCTAAAATAGGCTCACAAATGTTAGTAATGAAATAATAATAATAATAATAAAATAAGCTTAAACCAGCCTAAGATAGTTTGCTGGACTTAGCTGGTCTCTAAGACTGGTCAAGCTGAGCTGGTTTGCTGGTTTTATAGCAGTTTTGGGCACTTGTCAGTTGGTCAGGCTGGGTGACCAGTGAAACCAGATGAACACCAGCTTAACCAGGCTGGAAAACTAGCTAGACCAGCTTAAACCAGCTTAGGTTGGTTTAAGCTGTGTTTTTTTTTTTTTTTTTTAAGAGATCGAGTTGAGTTTCATGGTTATGTGCTTCAGTAACACTTTAATCTCTCTCCCTACACAGAAAATAACTACTAGGGGTTTAGTGTTCCATATTTAGTATCCTTTTGCTTCCAAACAGAAACAATTGTCTTTGCCTTCCTGCTGACATGGTAAGTCTCCAAAAGCTTAAAGCAACCTTATTGCAGGAGTTATAGAGTACTTTGAACCTAAACACCAATATGGCAATGCTCTTTGAAGTATATAAACAACATTTAGGTAATGAATTTCAGTATTTAATTACCTATTTCACTGTTCTCATATAGGATGCATGATTAAAAGTTGACAGCTCAATATTACTTTTGGTAAATTCCTGCTGACAAGACAAGCATCGCTGGTCACCAGCATGTTGATGTAACAGGTAAAGGATGGGCAAGAAGGAGGCAGGAACCAGCAGAACAGTCAACATAAACTTTTAATGACATAAATCAACTTAAACAAACATAAACCCACAGACACACACACAGTGGCCGCGTGTCTCTCTCTCTGTCTTGAACTGGTGCCTCCGTCTTTATCCCTCTCCCGTAGATTGGCATCCATCGTTACGGCCCGGTCATGCCCTCCTCCTTGTCACACTCCTCCGCCACCCGATTCAGGCCGGGGAATCCTCTGATATGACGTACTCGGAAGTGTTGCTCTTCCAGCCATCCTACTGCCGGCAGGTCTTCCCCGCCTCTGTGGAGCCCTGGGAGAGATGAGGGGAGGGAGAGCGGATAGGGAAAGAGTGAGGGGGAGAGAGAGAGATAGAGAGGAAAGAAAGAGAAAAACTCGCTCGCTGGTCCCCGGACACGCTGTCGCCTGGTCCTCAGCCACTCCTCCGCCCTCTGGCAGATGACAGCCGGTCCTCTGACCCCTGGTGGACAGTAACTGCTTCTCCACTTCCTGGCGGTTGACAGCGGTTCCTCTGACTCCTGGCAGCCAGCAGCAACTCCTCCGTCCCCTGGCGGACAGCCGCGGCTCCGACACCGGATTCCCGGTGGACGGCAGCAGCGAGGACTCCACAACAGCGCATCCCTCCTCCTTCCCGGGTTTCATAAAACCATATAAAGTGCATAAAACCCCCACTTTAATTAGAAAATCTAAATGTAAAAATACAAAAAATGTGTTAGGTGATGAAAAGAAACCAATTATTTGTCATCATCTCTTTTCACTTTCATTACTATCTCATGGTTTTATTCAGCATTTCACCATCAACTAAACCTGTGTTTATTAAATTATCCTTTTTGTGTCAAGGGTGTAAATTTGTTCCTCAAACGTCCTTCCATTGAGTGACTCATTATTTATTATAGATGAAGCTATATGGCACCATCAAGCATAATCACACAGAAATTATTGCTTTGTGTCACAGTTAATCTCCGTTATGTTTTCAAGGACTCTTATTTTGTAATAGTTTTTGTCCTCTGACTTTAGTTTCCCCTGAACTACATTTCTCATGATTCACTGCCTTCATCACAGCCATGTGTTCCCCATCTTTGTTCCCAGGTGTTCTGTGTTTGGTCATTACCCTAGTTTGTATATATACCTTTTAGTTTCTATTATGCTTGGTCAGTTCTTGAATGTATGTTGAATGTTTATCGGTTCCTGAATGTATTTCAGTTAACTTGTATGTTAATGTGTGGTTTAGAGTTTATTTGGGTCTTTGTGTTCTCCTCGTTGTTGATATCTTCATCTTCACCTTCATTAAAAGCCTGCGAATAGATCCTTGCCTCTCCTCTCATCTCTACTACACAACCTAGCATCTAGCGGCTTTGTTCATCCAGTTGAGCCAGGCAGATTTACCCATAAGGGAATACTCCCTTCGTTTCAGTGCCATTGCCAGTGTCACAGGATTTTCTGACTCCCAACTTAAGTCAATTTACCGGATAGGACAAACAGCTCACTGGTGGAGGGAATTGCCGGAGACAGGAGACTACACATTGGAGGAATATGTGAAGTTAATGTTAGAAGCTTTAGCTTCAGAGGATCCTCCTCTCCCTATCCTGATCCCGGATTCCAAGCCTTCCACGCCTGTGTCTGCTCCGTGCCATGCCACAGCCATGCCTGAGTGTGCTCCGTGCCACAGCCACGCCCGAGTGTGCTCCGTGCCGTGCCACATCCACGACCGAGTGTGCTCCGTGCCGTGCCATAGCCTCACCCGAGTGTGCTCCGTGCCATGCCACAGCCTCGCCCGAGTGTGCTCCGTGCCGTGCCGTGCCACAGCCTCGCTCGAGTGTGCTCCGTGCCACAGCCACGCCTGAGTGTGCTCCATGCCACGTCACAGTCATGCCAGAGTGTGCTCTGTGCCATGTCACAGCCACGCCCGAGTCTGCTCCACACCATGTCACAGCCATGCCCGAGTCTGCTCCACGCCATGTCATTGCCAAGCCTCCCGCGGCTCCTGGTCCCAAGCCTTCCGCAGCCAACGAGCCAATGCCCATGCCTGCCATGGCCAACGAGCCAATGTCCACGCCTGTCACGGCCAACGAGCTTGAAGCCTCATCTGTCCCAGAGCCAGCGTTGCCAGCCTCGTCCGTCCCAGAGCCAATGCCTGCCACGGTTAACGAGCCAGCGCCCATGCCTGCCACGGTTAATGAGCCAGCACCCATGCCTGCCACGGTTAACGAGCCAGTGCCAATGCCTGTAGCCTCGACCGTCCCCATAACCACACTCCCAGCTGTCCGGAAAAGGAGGAGAAGGAAAGAGACACCTTTTCCCAAGTCTCTGCCCATGTTTACGACCACAGAGGTCGTCCCCAAGTCTCTGCCCATGTTTACGACCATGGAGGTCGTTCCCAAGTCTCTGCCCATGCTCACGACCACGGAGGTCGTTTCCCAGTCATCCAGGACTCTTAGCCTCGAGCCTCCCACGGCTCCGCCTTCCATGGCTTTGCCCCACGAGCCTCCCACGGCTCAACCCTCTGAGTCTTTCATGGCTCCGCCTACCTTTGACGAGCCTTTCTAGGCTCTGCCTGCCTCGTCGACCCTTCTTTGGCTCCGCCCTCTGTGTCTCCTACTGCTCCGCCCTCAATCCCTGGATCTCCTTCTCCTACAGCTCTGCCCATTCCACAATGGTCTCCACCACCTGTGTCTCAAATCCTCAAGCCTCTCGTGGCTCCACCATCTATGGCTCTGCCCCCTACGCCACCACCTCCTGCTACCAGATTTCCTCCTGTCCCTGCTCTGAGACCGCCTCCCAGACCTCCTGACCCAGTCCCTGCCCTCTGGTCACCCCCCTGGCCACCTGATCATCTTCCTGGATTCTTCCTGTGTGTAAATTTGTTCCTCAAACATCCTTCCATTGAGTGACTCATTATTTATTACATAGAGTGAGATGGAGCTATATGGCACCATCAAACATAATCACACAGAAATTATTGCTTTGTGTCACAGTTAATTTCTGTTACGTTTTCAAGCTCTTATTTTGTAATGGTTTTTGTCCTCTGTCTTTAGTTTCCCCCGAACTACGTTTCCCATGATTCACTGCCCTCATCACAGCCATGTGTTCCCCATCTTTGTTCCCAGGCGTTCTGTGTTTGGTCATTACCCTAGTTTGTATATATACCCTTTAGTTTCTATTATGCTTGGTCAGTTCTTGAATGTATATTGAATGTCTATTGGTTCATGAATGTATTTCAGTTAACTTGTATGTTAATGTGTAGTTTAGAGTTTATTTGGTTCTTTGTTCTCCCCATTGTTGATATCTTCATCTTCTTCATTAAAAGCCTGCGAATAGATCCTTGCCTCTCCTCTCATCTCTACTACACAACTGTGAAACTTTGTTTATTGACAGAAAATGAGAATTTAGAGGATGATCGGTGCCTCGACAGAGTCTGGAACAATGCATTTACCAATGTCTGGTGCCCGTTTTACGTGTGAATAATTCTTTAAATACCTCAGGCATTGTACCTTTAATTTACTTCCAGTGGAGGAATTTGATCACAATTTGTCAGGTTAAATGAATTATTGTAGTGTATCATTTCCATAGTTTATTTAATCATTTTTCTTTCTTGTTTCATTTTTGTGCTCAGGTATGTTATTAATCTGCTATTTTTTAAAGATTTATTGGAATGAAAGTACCGTGGCCTAACATTAGTGCATATGCACATGGAGCTGTGGTGCTCATGTGAGCAATGTAAGTTTGAGTCTGGCTTTTTTGTGTGTTATGTACTCCAATAGGGTGGTTATTTATTTTTATGACAAGAAAACATCTCCGACTATACTACATTCAGTCTCCCCTCACTATTTCTCACTAACACACCTCTAAAGCTTTTTCTAGTTATCCTCCTGAATTATCACTTTCTCTCTGTCTCTTACTCACTCTCTGATCCTCAGTAAGAAATAGGAGTGTCTGGTTCGTTGTTAACACTGAGATATTTGGCAGTGTGGGTGTTTGTTCTGTTAGTGAGGTTAGCATGACATGTTTGTCATATTAAGACATGCACTATATCTGAATAAAGATTGATCTGTAATAGGGAGAGCAATTTCCCTACACAACATTTATAATTTCTTTCAAAAAGACAACTGAAATACTGGTAATATTGTTTTTTTTATCCCATTTAATACAGCTCTTGAAGAACTTTTAAAGAGTAATGTTATTTTATATAAACACCAAAAAAGTGATGAATATGATTTTTTGTGTGTTTACAAATGCATAGGCAGTACAGAAATAAAATAATGTTTTAGGTTTAAAATCAAGGAATATAAAATGAATGGTGTGATCGAGGACCAGGCGACAGCGTGTCTGGGAACTGGCGAGCAAGTTTTTTTCTCTCTCACCTCTTTCTCGCTCACTGTCGCTCCGCCTTGACCTTTCCCGCTCCTCTTTTTTTTTTTCTTTTTTTTTTTTCCTCCCCTTGTCCCCCTCCCCAGCTCTAGAGAGGTGGGGAAAAGCCTGTCGGCAGGCGGGGCCAGGGATGTACGTCATGCCAGGGATTCCCCGGCCTGAGGCAAAGGAGAGACAAGTGTGACGAGGAGGAGTGCGGGAGAGGGATAAGTGCAGCGGGATGTGGCAGTTCGAGAGAGAGAGAGCCACACGCAGCTGCCGTGTGTGTGTTTGTGTTTTGTGTCTTTTTGTTTAAGTTTAAAATATTACTTTGACTGTTCAGCCGGTTTCCGCCGCCTCCTTTCCAATTTTAACCTTGTTACATACAGTTTGTTTTGTTTTAGTGCCAAATTCACTATTTGCTTTTCGGGGGCGGTAATAGTGTGACACACAATCCATAATGAGCCTAACTTACATAGAAATGAGGCGTGTTTGGGCTGAAAACAATGACATTAACAATGATTTCATAGTTAAACCAACATGATCACACAGAAAATCGAAATGTTGATTCTGAAAGTTTATGTACCCTGAAATCAACCCCATTAACCCCAGCCAGTAAGCACAGACCGATTTTAGCAGCAGAATTTTTGACCTATTTTCACCAAATTCACAGTGAGATCTGTCTGGTTAAACTGAATATTTAACTCAATAAAAAAATAAAAAAATTATAATAAAAAAAAAAAGAAAATAGCATTTCTTTGATAGGAAACCTACCTCCAATGTTTCTTGACAGACATATCGCCTACAGAAATATATAAAAAGTAGGACACTTCTGACATTGACAATCCATTCCTTCCATTACCATCAATCCATTACCAAATAAAGAAATAAATAAAATTCAGCCCACCATGAAAATAAGCCATTAGGATGAAATGTGTGGAAATGTTTCTGGCTACAACTCAACAATGTAAAAGTTTGTTCCACTCGGCCAGTTGTTTGTCTATCTACACTAAATTTATTGCAATTAGAGACATGTCCCACCTCCATTTTTCTCTAATCGATCGCTGCCCTTGGCAGCCAAGGCACTATACACTACACTCGTCATCTGCCACACTGTGAAATATTTACTCTCTTTGCCATGTTTATGTTTGGACCCACTTTGGTGCTGTCAACAGTAAATAAAGACTTGGCTAAATAATTAGCAAACTAACAAGGGTTTAATCTTATTCAGATTAAAGCCAAGCCTGGTCTGGCCATTAGATTGAGACGTTTCTAACCTCTTTATCTCCATTAGTTAAGAATCTGCGTGTTTCTTTTAATATCGGGAATGGCCATTGATTTTTCCCCCTCCCTCTCCATGCCAGTGTCTTCTTTTTTGACACTGCTCGAGTGATATTAAATGAGCCTGGAGGCTGATATTGACTCCTTGTCTATCGATATTATAAATGCCTTAACAGTAGCGGTTAAGAAGATATGTCGTTTATTGGATTTATGAAATAACATATTTATCAACCTGGCTGAGCATCCGCTCTTGTGCCAGACCATGTTAAATTAGAAGCATTATATTAGATAGAGTCACCTATTTGTGCCACAGTAATAACCAGCAGCCATCGAATAGAATGCCTTTCTACTCTGCAAAACTCATCTTTTTAATCATTATTTTTGTTTTGTTTTCCAGTATCTAAAAATCCCAACCCGGTCTCATGACAAGTTGTAATAATTAGTACGAGATGGCAAAATCGTAATAAATTGTACGAATCGGCTCAAACAAAAACATATGACTTTTACTCCCATAGAGAAAAGTAAACAAACCAATGAGCAATGTTATTAAGATTTTTCCCAAACCTAAACCTTACCAAGTCTGATTTTATAGGAGGCTAGCTAAACTAAAATGCCTTTGTTGTTTTGATTTAAAACTCTGTTTCTTGATTGGTTGGTCATTAATGAAATAAAAGTTGTACCTTTTCGTACAACTCAAGTTGTTGAGAATAGCTATTTTAGAAGCAGTTTAATTGTTCATGTAGAAAATGGCCTGAGGGTAAAAACTGCTCTTGTGCCTGGATGTCCTGGCGCTCAGTGCTCTGTAGCGCCGGCCAGAGGGCAACAGTTCAAAGAGGGAGTGGGCATGTCATATATATATATATATGACATTTATTCAATTATTACATATAGTATTGTATATATTCAATTAAAAATAAGCACAATTACAATTCAAGATTTATTTTGTTGCACAATGTTGATTTTCAAGGAAATCTGTCTTGCTCTATCTAAATGTATCTAGAATGTTTACATATTTTTTCTATGGAAAACAAAAATACTGTTTGAGATTTTTTTTTATTTTTTTTTATTACATTGTAGTAGGTAAAAGAGGGTGCTATGTACATATGGACATGTCACTTCTGACATCTTTTCCCAAGGGAAAGACTCAATATCAGATTTGGAAGGCTTGGAAGAAAGTAATACAGGCCTGCAGATATGCTTTGGGTGACAAGCTCGGTTTTGAATTAAATCAAATTGTTATTTTTATTTTTTTTGTTTATTTATTTATTTATTTTTTTCTTATCTCATCTGTTGACAGTCTGTTTGCTGCTGACAGTACAGCAGATTCAGGTTAATGGAGACCAGCCCTCAGGCCCCAGTGTATGCTGGGTATTTCCACAGCTATGCTTGCCTGAGACAGAAACAATCTTGTGCTGAGACCTCATCACTGCCCAACTTAAACCATATTTTCCAAGTTCAGAGAAAGCACTGAAATTTATGACATTATCACATATCTCGTTATTATGTTCAAATTCATGTGACATCTGTATGCTGCTTTTGCACATAATTAACCTATTTAACATATTCATTCTACCGATTACCAGCATGTCAATCACTGAATGCAAAGAAAACCTCCCCTTATAAAAAACAAAAAACACAAACAAAAAAACAGTCCCCTTTCTCCTGTTTATATAGTTTTTTTTATACAAAGCAATAGCACTTTTATACAAAGCATCTTAGTGTATTCAAAGTATTCATTTTATCTGTCTATGTGTTCCTTGGGAATTGAACCGAGCACCATGGTCTACAAGTGACGTCCATCTCATCTCAGCAAGTCATTCCTTTTTCAACTTATCTCTGGCTAAGACAGCTCAGATTCACAGGTTCACTACAACCCTTGACATTCACAACGTCTCCTGGAGGCGGTCCATACACCATCACTCCTCTGGGAGGTTTAGATGGAGGGATTAAAAAAAATCTACACACTGAATAAACTTCTTCGTGTGCAATCACAGGGCTAAAATCCAGGTTCATTTGGTGAGCATGGCAGATTAAAATGGATAGTATGTTACATCTGTTTAGCACTGGTGATATGAGCTTGACACTCTTTCGTTATGATGTTGATTATGATAGCTTGTAATGACCTTTCTCTCTTATTCGTATGTAGTAGCTGGGTCATTCCAACTATGCGGTACATTATGTCCCCATCATACATTTTTTTATATTGGATAAATAAACATACAATTTGTAAAGATTAAAATCATATTAATTCATTTTCTAATATTACTGTAACATTGGTGTCTAGGAGAGGAAGAGGGGAGGTGCAGGAGTAGAATCTTTCAAACTTTTAATTACGATCTTGAGCAAACACTGGAGTGGAACAAACGCTAAACATTACAAACTAACTACACAACATAACACTTCAAGGACTGACAAATGACTGAACAAAACTAAAGGGTATTTATACACAGAAAACTAATGAGGGAATGGAAGGCAGGTGAGGATGACGATGAACAGATGGAAGTGATTAGGGCAGTGAATTCTGGGAAATGTAGTGCAGGGGAAAATTTCAAAATAAGAGTCCTTGAAGAACACGATGGAGACAGACTGTGACAATTACAGTTGTTGAATTTTACATAATTTCCCTATTTTGTTTTGACTTTTTTTCCAAATTGTTTTATATATGTAATTGAAATGTTTCAAACCAAATATTTTTACCTTTTATTTTTTTGTTTTTTGGTAATCAATTTATGTTTTTTTCCCCCCCTATATACTTCATACAGTATGTTTCCTAGTGTTGATCTTTTGTAATATCCCTTTAACTATCTAGAGCCAGTTCCTTAATGATTTCATCATCGAGGAAGTGACATTATTTTTGTTGGGAAAAAAACAGCACAAACGTTAGTAAGTATTAGCAATGCATTTTCTATTCTGTAATGTTTTTTGGTATTAGTTGTTTTTCTCACTCTAAAAAATTACATCCTCACTCTAAAAAATACTGATTACATCAGTATGAGAATATTAAAATTTCAAAGATACTTAAAAAAAAATCAAAATTACCTTCAGGTTGATACTCTGAAGTTATCCTTCACAGAGCCATGTCTAACTTTAAGTCGTTATATCTAATATGCCATTTTTCTTGTGATTGCGCTATTTTTTCTTGTGATTGTGTTAATCAAGTTAATTCAAAAAAGTGTAAGTGTCCGAGCTGGAACAGTGCATATTTCTGAAAATCTGGTATACCCCTCTATAAAAATACTCCCTTAAATCACGACATAAACATAGTTATTTTTTCAAATTATTGATATCATAAGGTACTACAGGAATGACCTATAATATTTGGACACAAAGGGACAGATCAGTCAAAATGAAACTTCTGACATCATTTACTCACCCTATCCTTCCCATATGACTTTCTTTTTTCCAGCTAACATTTTGTTAGTCAGAATGTTGGTCTCAGTCCCCATTCACTTTCATTGTATGGAAAAAACATGCAATGAAAGTGAATGGTGACTGAGGCTATAGGTTTGGAACAACACGAGTGTGATGGAATGATGACATAATTTTCATTTTTGGGTTTGATGCTAATTGAAAGGCTATTGAGTAACATGACGTGGTGTACAACCCTAAACTGGCATACAAAGACCACAGAGACCGTAGGATTTGTCTATGTTTAGCATGGAACATTTGATTAATATAAAAGGCTGCGTGTATGCATGTTCAACCCCTATATGTTTTGAAATATGGTCCCCATATTTCTCCAGCACCCCCTGAATTTGTAAATGCCATACACTTGCTCATGTACCTGATTTCTCTTGATTGGATAAAGCAATCTGAAGGCCTCCGCTTTTAAGAAATTGAAAAAATCTTCCATGATGGCGTTGCTTTAGGAAAGAGGGCATTGCTATTCAGCTCATGCGGCCAATATTGAACTCTGCCGGTATTATACTTTAAACAAAGATTAATGTGCTTTTAACCTCAACAAACAGAAACAATATTTTTCTGCAAACCCTCCCGGTGGCCTCTCGGAGCACAGCAATCCGGCAGAAGAGAGAGAGAGAGAGAGAAGATGTTTTTCCGAGAGTTCTGAGGACATCCACCACGGAATGTGATTTCTATAAAAATGCTTTTCCGTGACGATGATAAAATCCAGAGATTAGAGGCGCTTCTACAACTTTCCCCTCCTTCCAGCCTCCCTCTCGCTGTTCACCGACCGTCACAGAAAAACAGCTATCTAGAGTAAATTTATGACTGCCACTTCAGCTGACAATCATGCTATCACCGAATGCTCCATGTCCATCACTTTGGCCTTTGGGAGTTAAGGGGGCTCTATAGTAAAGCTAACTGGACCTAATCGATGAGATGTTTGGCCGCTTTCGACTAGACTCTCTCTTTCCATCTGCTACACCTACAGTATAGGCTCTTTCATGTCAAGGCCTTTTCACTTTTATCTTTTATTGGACACGCTGTTCATAACAAACTGAACTCAATCTCTCTCTCCTATGAAGATACTCTTACATAGCTCAGGATTACCAACAGAAAAAGAAAAATCACAAATGAGATCTCTTTAATATATCAAACGTTTTTCCTAGACACCAATATGATTGTATGGCAAGCAAATTGAGACTTTTGCTCAAGTCATCTTCTTAAAGGAATAGTTCACCCAAAATGAAAATTCTCTCATCATTTCCTCACCTTATGCCATTCCAGATGTGTATGACTTTTTTTCTTCAGCAGAACACAAATTAAGATTTGTAGAAGAATTTCTCAGCTCTTTTGGTCCATACAATGCAAGTGAATTGGTACCAACATTTTTAAGCTCTAAAAATCACATAGCTCAGCTAAAAGTAATCCATATGACTCCAGTGGTTAAATCCATGTCTTCAGAAGTGATATGATAGGTGTGGGTGAGAAACATGAAAAAGTATTTTCATACATTTTTACTATAAATTATCCTCCCTGCTCAGTTAATCTCCACTTTTACTTCCACATTCTTCTTCTTGTGTTTATGGTGATTCACATTCTTCATGCATACATCCCCTACTGGGCAGGGAGAAGATTTTCTAGCAAAAATTTACTGAAATATTGATCTGTTTCTCACCCACACCTATAATATCACTTCTGAAGTTATAGATTAACCACTGGAATCATATGGATTACTTTTATCCTGCCTTTATGTGCTTTTTGGAGCATTACAATTTTGGCACCATTCACTTGCATTGTATGGACCTACAGGGCTGAAAAACTTAATTTGTGTTCTGCAGAAGAAAGAAAGTCACACATCTGGGATGGCATGAGGGTTAGTAAATAATGAGAGCATTTTCATTTCTGGGTGAACTATTCCTTTAAACCCTATTCAAACAGGATTTGTTTTCTGGATATATAGTACAAAATTTTAATGCAGTTTAATGCAGTAGTGAAAAAATGCC
Organism: Myxocyprinus asiaticus; assembly: GCF_019703515.2. Lineage (NCBI taxonomy): Eukaryota > Metazoa > Chordata > Actinopteri > Cypriniformes > Catostomidae > Myxocyprinus > Myxocyprinus asiaticus. The sequence continues at coordinate 13,444,106 of NC_059345.1, read as the reverse complement.
TTTAAAAAATGCACAAATTCTTGCACACTTGCACATAGTTTTTTAATGTTGTTGGCAGATAGGTTGTTCCAAGCATCTTGGCGAACTTTCCACAGTTTTATATATTTATGCTGTCTCAATTGCTTCTGTCGATGAAGTTGAGATCTGGGCTCTGTGGTGGCTATTCCATCTGTTGCAGGACACCTTGTTTTACTTCTACTTTATTCTGTTTGCAAAATGAATGTTTGGATATCTAAACTTTATATTTCCTATTGATACACTAAAGAAGATATAAAATAACAATCTTAAGACAATTTAAGACTTTTGAACAGTACTGTATGTCTGTAAGGTAATTGTAACTGCGGACATCTGTAAAGTTTACTGTCAATTCAATGATATGACCGATTCATACAGGATAGAAATCATGGAGAAGCTCTGGTAATTATGACATTACCCCACGTCCCCATATAAAACGAATCCCGTACAAATAGGGGATTAAACTCCACACTTTAAAAATGAAAAGATAATTGAGGCACTATTTGATGTTTCACAGTTGCCACACCGGCAGAACTCTCTTGAGAAATCCTCCAGGCACCCTTTAAAGGAGCTTCAAATATGCTATTTATGTACTCAAGGAACGTCAAAATATATTTCTGATGATGGGGTTACTGACAGAACCATTGTCTGTCCTTAGGGTTTCCAGAGGGTTTCGCAGGTGTGGCAGCTGAGGAACCCTAAATGATGCCTTGAGTATCTTTTCATTTTTATGTTGCAATGTCTCCTGAATTATATGAGTAACCTCTGGGCATTAAAAATGTCTTCCTGGTAAGCTTAGTGGCGCTCAGTTGAGTCTCTGTTATGATTCACTTGTGCTAACTTTGTCTCAAATGTTTCTTCTTAAATTCCTTGAAAAATATAATCAAATGAGACAACTGTTAACATAATTGGTCAGACAATTTCACCTTAGAGGAATCTGATGAGAAATGTACATATCAAAATGTCTGACTTTTGATTGCAAACTTTAATATCTTGACACATCTGGCAAATGATGGTTTGAGACATTGTTGAGATCTCTTCTGAAAGTCTAGAGGAGAAATACATGTATATGAGAGTACTGGGGTCATCTTCTCAGTAGAATAACAGGGTTAGGGTTAGGGGTTAAGGTTAGACTCAAGCAAAAGCCTCCATTTCCACTCTCGTTGCTGTCTGGTTGAATCAGTTGAGATATTAAGAAGATCATATTTTTTTATTTTTTTTTCCTCTCCAACGGACATACCTAAATAAAGTAGAAAAAAAAAAATAGTGCTGAGAGTATGTATTAATTTGGTGTCTGTGTTTTCATGTCTATTAGTCAGAGAGTTTGTGTGTATGTTTGTGTAGACGCTTTGACAGACTCAAGCTGGGTACGCTTGTCCCAGACAGTCAGTTTTAGAGGAAACTGACACAAACACACATATACCACAGTCTCAGAGACAACAGAATTGATGCTCAGGACTTAAGACAGCACTGATCACTAGAAGAATTGGAAACTGCTAACATATGGACAAAAACCTCCCCTGGGGCCCCAAAACACTTTGTCCTCCCTGTCCTTTTTCCCAGAGACAAAAGTTTAAGAAACCCTTTAAACTTTTATTGATAAGACTTTGACATTTAAGATCAGACACCCATCAAACTTTTAAAACTCAGCAGTCTGAACCAATGACATGATCATTAAAAAGTAAAGGTCCTAAACGCAGTGCCCTTACCAGTTAATCTGGGACCTGTCCCTGATATGTTCATAATGAATTCATCTGTAACTAGAGAGGAGAAAAAATGATCCTTAATTACTTCCCAAGCACAGTCTCGACTCAAGCTGCAAATTCCAATGTTTTTTTTTTTTTTTTTTTTTTTTAAAGGAGAGAAGTGAAAAAACAAAAACTGAATTGCAACCTTGTAAAACAAATGAGTTGTGTCATTTTCTGTGGTGGCTCTTCTCTGTGGGGAAAAAAAGAAATGAGCCAGCTACGACGATTAATTGTGACATACCTTATTTCCTGGGGCCTCATGGCAATAGTCGATAAAAGGGAATAGGTTTAGAATGACCTACAGTCGGCCGTAATTGACCTATTTTGCATACGCTGTGGAACATTTTGTGCTGTGCAGGACAGCCGTTTTATTTGCCTGGTTATTTATTGGCTGGCAACATGCTGCTAATGCTCGGCCGGGGACTTTGCTTGAGTGTGGTTGTAGATTATCATGATTGCCACTTATTAGCATTGATCAGCTCGTGTGCGGATGGTTAAAGGAGTGCGTATGTGTCCTCAGATGGGCTTTGAAGCTGAACGACATGCCACAGAGCGGCCTTATGAACTTTCACCATTCATAATGGAATGGGACGTTGTGTTGGCTGTATATTATTGTCCATTAGGGGTAGAAAGTATAGTGTCAACAAAACAAGGCGATCATCTCACATCGCGCAGACCGGTCAGAGTGCCCATGATGTGTGGACATCAAAGTCAAATGTTCTCAAGCGAAGCATTTGTTTTGGTCCAATTTAGCACTGCAATTGATACAGCAGCTGAGAATAATTGTGAAATATATTCTTGGCCCTTGCAGGCAGTGTAAAGGAAAGCGTATCACCATCTGAAAGGCTGTGTTTGTCTTTGAGAATGCCTCTGCCAAAGGCTTAACTTGAACTGCAAACATGGAGGCTCCATCATCCCCTCCGGCGACGGACACCAACTAATGAACAATTACAGCCGGTGGGTTCACTTAGTTGATCATTATGAAAGACCCCTAATGGGAATAAATAGATGCTTTTGAATATGAAGAGCAGTTAGTAAATTGGTCAAATAGACAGCTAGAAACATTTGTCAGTGTAAACTATGTAGTTCAAAATGCTGCATTTATACAATCCTTTACCAGACCTAAATTGTTTCCATTGAAACATCAATGCACAACTGATTTTATTATGCAAGTGCAGCACACAGTGTCTGATTTGCTCTTGTCTAAGAAAGTAGCACATTACATTGGAGAAATGGCAATGAGTCATGCTACCTTCTTATATTTGTGTTTGACAGATGTTACAAAAAGATGAATAATCCAGTTCCCTTATAATGTGCTTTTTTTTTTTTTTTTTGTAATACAAGGCTGTTTTAATACCTGAAGTTATACTATTCTATTCAACATGGGCAATCTAGTTGGCCAGAATGTAGAATCTTTATTTACATTTATGCACTTCAATTCATATTTAGTTAATTGCTGCTGTTTATCACTATATTTTAACTCAGGTATATAAAAAGGGCGTTTTCTAGTTGTATAATTAGCATACATTTCTAAGTTAAAAATTTCTAAGACACTTTATTGTAACCCTAATTGTGTGTTTATATATATACAGTGCATTTAGAAAGTATTCAGACCCCTTAATTATTTTCACATTTTGTTATGTTGAAGCCTTATGCTTAAATGCTTTAAAATATTTTATTTTTTTCACATCAATCTACACTCCATACCCAATAATGACAAAGCAAAAACAAGATTTTTGATACAATTTTTATCAAAAATGTATATAAAAAAATAAAAAATTAAAAAACAGAAATAT
>NC_059345.1:11848047-11985547 GCF_019703515.2 Myxocyprinus asiaticus | reverse complement strand
ACATTTTAATATTGTATTGCCGTACCAATATGTATTAATTCTTCTCAGAAGCCTTAGAGTTGTCTACCCAAAGTGCTCCCTTAGACTACCCTACACCTACCTGAACATTACAAAGCATTAATAACTATATTTTGTTGCATTTTTATTTGTACCCTTTTTTGAATAAAATAGATTTGTACTGTATATTTGTACCTCTCTGTGAACTACTTAGTGCTGTTTTTTTTTTTTTTTGTTTTTTTTCCTGTTTTAATTCTATGTAAGGACACAAAGATATTGTATTTTTATTGTTACAGCTAACTTCTTGGAAGCATTGCATTTATCATGTTTGTTAAGTAAACACAATATAATATACATATACATACATATATATATATATATATATATATATATATATATATATATATATATATATATATATATATATAATATTAACACACTGGCTTGATGACTGTTTTTCTTTTGCATTCCATTGCATTGTTTATTTGTATTGTTCAAATAATAATTATATATAATTATTAATGATAAACTATACTTTTTAATATACACATACATACACGCATACTGTACATAACGGACAATTTTGAATTCTTGATTCTAATACATACCCAATGTGTAACAGCCACTTCATTATGCGTTGTGGCCACATTCCTTATTCCTTACATTTTTTAACTAGAGGTGGAAATGTATCAGTGCATCTGAGAATGAGAAATAATAATCTATTATAATTACTATAACAATACCAAATATAATGTTAATTTTTTTTTTTACCAAAATGCAGGTTTTCAACATCTGAATGTAAAATCTGGTGTATTGTAGTCGATATTCTACTAAAATGAGAATGGATTATGTAAGGATAATCAAATCAAGTGGAATCATGTATCTATACTCCAAAAAATATTTTATCCTATTTTAAGATTTATGCATTAAAATTTCATAAAATTCCATCAAATTGAATAGTGTAATTCTTAAAGTAATTTTGATTTTAAGATTTTATGAAAATTGAAATGTGTAAATCTTGAAAGTATTTTTGAGCATATGTAAATATACACCGATCAGCCACAACATTAAAACCACCTGCCTAATATATGTTTTTTTGTTTCAGGCACCATTCTGAGTAAACTCTAGAGACTGTTGTGTGTGAAAATCCCAGGAGATCAGCAGTTACAGAAATACTCAAACCAGCCCATCTGGCACCAACAATCATCCATGCGATTATCTAATCAGCAAATCATGTGGCTGCAGTGCATAAAATCATGCAGATACGGGTCAGGAGCTTCAGTTAATGTTCACATAAACCATCAGAAATGGGGAAAAATTTGATCTCAGTGATTTGGACCGTGGCATGATTGTTGGTGATGAACTGCTGATCTCCTGGGATTCAATTGTGGTGAGAAGAATAGCAGGGTTGGCACAGTTTTAACAGCACGAGTGGGACATACACAATTTTAGGCAGGTGGTTTCAATGTTGTGGCTGATCAGTGTATACAGTTGAAGTCAGAAGTTTACATACACCTTAGCCAAATGCATTTAAACTCTTTTTTTTTTTTTTTTTTTTTACAATTCCTGACATTTATAGAAAACATTCCCTGTCTTAGGTCAGTTAGGATCACTATTTTAAGAATGTGAAATGTCAGAATAATAGTAGAGAGAATGATTTATTTCAGCTTTTATTTCTTTCATCTCATTGGGTCAGAAGTTTACATACACTTTGTTAGTAGTTGGTAGCATTGCCTTTTAATTTTGGGTAGCCTTCCACAAGCTTCTCACAATAAGTTGCTGGAATTTTGGCCCATTTCTCCAGACAGAACTGGTGTAACTCAGTCAGGTTTGTAGGCCTCCTTGCTCGCACACGCTTTTTCAGTTCTGCCCATAGATTTTCTATTGGATTAAGGTAAGGGCTTTGTGATGGCCACTGCAATACCTTGACTTTGTTGTCCTAAAGCCATTTTGCCACACCTTTGGAGGTATGCTTGGGGCCATTGTCCATTTGGAAGATCCATTTGCGACCAAGCTTTAACTTCCTGGCTGATGTCTTGAGATTTTTCTTCAATATATCCACATAACATCCCTTCCTCATGATGCTATCTGTTTTGTGAGGTGCCCCAGTCCCTCCTGCAGCAAAGCACCCCCACAACATAATGTTGCCACCCCTATTCTTCACAATTGGGATGGTGTTCTTCAGCTTGCAAGCCTCACCCTTTTTCCTCCAAACATAAAGATGGTCATTATGGCCAAACAGTTCAATTTTTGTTTCATCAGACCAGAGGGCATTTCTCCAAAAAGTAAGATCTTTTTCCCCATGTGCACTTGCAAACTGTAGTCTGGCTTTTTTATGGTGGTTTTGGAGCAGTGGTTTCTTCCTTGGTGAGGTTATGTCGATATAGGACTCGTTTTACTGTGGATATAGATACTTGTCTTCCTGTTTCCTCCAGCATCTTCTCAAGGTCCTTTGCTGTTGTTCTGGAATTGATTTGCACTTTTCGCACCAAAATATGTTAATCTCTATGAGACAGAATGCATCTCCTTCTGGAGCGGTATGATGGCTGTGTGGACCCATGGTGTTTATACTTGCATACTATTGTTTGAACAGATGAACGTGGTACTTTCAGGCATTTGGAAATTGCTCCCAAGGATGAACCAGACTTGTGGAGGACCATAATTTTTTTTCTGAGGTCTTGGCAGATTTCTTTTGATTTTCCCGTGATGTCAAGCAAAGAGGCACTGAGTTTGAAGGTAGGCCTTAAAATACATCCACAGGTACATTTCCAATTGACTCCAATTAGCCTATCAGAAGCTAATTGTCTAATTGCCTAAAGGCTTGACATAATTTTCTGGAATTTTCCAAGCTGCTTAAAGGCATAGTTAACTTAGTGTATGGTTCTTCTGACACACTGGACTAATTTCGCAGTGGCCTCTTAATTTTTTCCAGAGCTGTGTGTGTGTGTATATATATATATATATACACGTACAGTTGAAGTCAGAAGTTTACATACACTTAGGTTGAAGTCATTAAACTCATTTTTTAACCACTCCACAGATTTAATATTAGCAAACTATAGTTTTGGCAAGTCAATTAAGTCATCTACTTTGTGCATGGCACAAGTCATTTTTACAACAATTGTTTACAGACAGATTGTTTCACTTTTAATTGACTATACAACAATTCCAGTGGGTCATAAGTTAACATTCACTAAGTTAACTGTGCCTTTAAGCAGCTTGAAAAATTCCAGAAAATGATATCAAACCTTTAGGCAATTGGCCAATTAGATTCTGATAGGCTAATTGGAGTCAATTGGAGGTGTACCTGTGGATGTATTTTAAGGCCTACCTTCAAAATCAGTACCTCTTTGCTTGACATCATGGGAAAATCAAAATAAATCAGTCAAGACCTCAGAAAAAATTGTGTACCACCACAAGTCTGGTTCATCATTGGGAGCAATTTCCAAATGCCTGAAGGTACCACATTCATCTGTACAAACAATAGTACACAAGTATAAACACCATGGGACCACGCAGCCATCTTACCGCTCAGGAAGGAGATGCATTCTGTCTCCTAGAGATGAATGTTTGGTGCAAATCAATCCCAGAACAATAGCAAAGGACTTTGCGAAGATGCTAGAGGAAACAGGTAGACAAGTATCTATATCCACAGTAAAACAAGCCCTATATCGACGTAACCTGAAAGGCTGCTCGGCAAGGAAGAAGCCAGTGCTCCAAAACCACCATAAAAATGCCAGACTACAGTTTGCAAGTGCTCACGGGGACAAAGATCTTTTCAGAACTACTCAAACCAGCCCATCATGCCACACTCCAAGTCACTGAGATCAAATTTTTTCCCCATTCTGATGGTTGATGTGAACATTAACTGAAGCTCCTGACCTGCATCTGCTTGATTTTATGCACTGTACTGCTGCCACATGATTGGCTGATTAGATAATCACATGGATGATTGTTGGTGCCAGATGGGCTGGTTTGAGTATTTCTGTAACTGTTGTTCTCCTGGGATTTTAAACTGTCTTTAGAGTTTACTCAGAATGGTGCCAAAAACAAAAAACATCCAGTGATCGGCAGTTCTGTGGATGGAAACGCCTTGATGGTGAGAGAGGTCAACAGAGAGTGGCCAGAGAGGTTTGAACTGACAAAATCTACAGTAGCTCAGATAACCGCTCTGTACAATTGTGGTGAGAAGAATATCATCTCAGAATGCTATTCTGATATGTGAGTTGGCACTGTTTTATAATATAAATGTATCAAATTTATACATTCTTTAAACTTTGGTTTCGAGTACAACTAACTCAAAATTATCAAGTACAAAATCGCGGCTGTTTGGAATACCCATAAGCTCTCGTGCTTGAATAAATTATGTATGTTTGGTCAAGACAAGGGAACTTATAGAGATATATAATTATTAAAAATGTATATAGTTTTAATTCTTATGACTGTTATTGTTTTGTTGTAGCTGTTGATAGTTGTGATTTCTGTGAAGTCACCATTAGGGTGATTAGTGTTACCTCTCGTGAAATTTAAGTCATTCTTCTCTACTCAATTGTGCTTTACAAAAGTGCAGATTTATGTGCACTAAGTACTGAGGAGAATCCAATATGCCATATGGCTTACAGAGATTCCAGTCATAATTTTCTTTACACTAAGACGTGCTTTAACTCCATTCAAATAATTAAATAAAAACAACTGTACTTAAATCACAGACGAGTTAAGTTTACTTGTAACTAGTAAACTGTACTTAAATAATTAAGTTCACTATATTTGAGCTAAATAACTAATCAGTTAATTAGATTTTACAGTGTCTGTTGGGAAAAGTTGTCATTTATGAACTGTTATAGATTTATTACAATATTTGTTTGCCAAAACAATTGTTTGGTACTTTATTATTATTATTTTTATTTACAGTTTTGCTGTTTCATGATTGTTTTTTAGTTTTATAATAGTTTACATTTTTTTCTGAAAAGCTTATAGTAGGTTGTTCCATTGTGACAACTTAGCCCATATAGTGTGACATCATGTATACAATGAGTTCTCTTTAATTCTGGGCAATAATGGCAGAAATCAACAGCTTTTTTCTTAGCCAAGACTTTAAGGTATGTGCCTATAGAGAAACGGACTTCAAAAAATAAACCAACCCAAGGAGATGAACTGGAGATAAACTTATCTTAAGTTTTAAATGTCATATATAAGTGATGTGCTTCTCATAACTATTGACATGTCAGTGAAGTATGCTTTTTCCTTGAGTGCAAGTCCGCAGTCTTTGACTCTGGCTGTCTCACAAAGAGAAGGCTCTTTGTGAGACACCAGCGACAGTCTTTTTCTGAGCAAGGCAGAGAGAAAGAGACTAATAGACAAACTCTTAGCAGTAAAGTCTATGTTTATTTCACATTCTATTTCTGCGTTTATAATGAGCTTTCAATCTGTTAACCCAATAACAAAACATGGCTTTCTGAACAGGACCATTTGGCGGCATGACCAAATAATTACAGTGCTATTCTTTTCACTCCCATTAAATTTCATTCATGTCGGCCTTGTAGAGATTTGTAAACATTACAGTGGAAATATCTAGATAAACTTAACAAGGCAAATAATTACTGGACTCAATAAATTAAATGGTAAAAAGTAGCTCGTATAAATGCATCTAGAACGTAGTTTATAACATGCAAGTTCAATTGCTAGTGCTTTACTAACATATATGAAATGGAAATAGTTTTTTTATTCATACATGTCACATGGCAATGCATACCACTTAAAATACTTGAATAATGTGGAGACTAAATAGGGTTATCAAACATTTGAAAATACTCTTTTTATATTTATATTTCATCTTTAAAATAGACAATGCATCCTGCCAACCACTCTTTCTGGATCTTTTTACTTTGTCTTGAATTAGGATTCATTTCCACTTGAATGCTACCATACATTGTTTAAAATGAATTAATAAATAAAAATTTCCTCCTTGCTAAATCTGCATGCATTAACATAAAAATAAAAAAGTATGGATGGATCCCGTGGTCAAGGTTATGTACTTGAGGGCCAATGTCTAGACTGTCTAGAGTTGCCTGAGGTTTGTGATCTGGTGCATTTGAGTCCATTTACTTTCATATCAACTGCATAGTAGTAATACAAAGTGTCCAAGGTTTCTGAGTACAGCTCTCAATTGCATAATGATGTGTAGAACACCTTTGAGAGCTGAACACATACAATAAATCCTTTCCTTTACTTTCAAATCATCATCAATACTTTAAAACAACACAAATGTGGGACCGGTATCCAGTATAATAAGCATACATTTGTTGTCTACAACTGTGCATGAACATACAGAGGTATCTCTATAGATGGTAAATGAACACATTGTGAACGTTTACGCTGAACTATACACTGTAGTGTAGTAATGAGTAACTTGCAATAGGTATTGAAATTAAATATAAGACATACAAATCATAAACACACAGCCTACCCTGTTTTCAAGAGGTACTTACAGATGTACAGAGGTCCATGAGCATGACTGACTTTTGGCTCCCCCCTCCAATATGAAACACTGAGAACTGAATTAACGTTAAAGTCAACATGAAATTATTCACAACCCATTTTACTTACGTACTGAGAGCGTTTACATGCACAGCAATACATTGATAACGATTAAAATCAGCTAATAAAAAATGACAATGTTTACATAAGATGAAATAATCAGACTATTTTCTACTTTTGACACCAAAACGTGCAGATTAGATAAGCCGGTAAGAACACTGGTAAAGGTGTTTATATGCAATGTGAAATTGGGATAACGGGCAAAAATCTACATGTGCTGATCAGTTGATATTCAGATGAGCATGACATCTTGTCAGTTCTTCAGTTAAAGAAACAGCTCATTAGTCACTCAACGAGACCACAAGTGTTCACCCCAGTGACAGAACGATTTTTTCCTGACCATTTTAATGTGCTTTTCTAGGTGCTGGAACAGCGAACTCATCAGGGAGTCCCAGCAGTCAAGGATTAACAATTTCCCGCTGGCAGACGCTGAAGTGCGCTCCATTTCTCCCGTACTGGCCGGAGAATATGTAAATGAAGCTTACACTTAAAAATCCCTGGAAAAATCAGCTAGTGTGGCGCTGGCTTAAGGCGTTTACATGACCTCATACGTTGTCGGCTTATCAAGCATAATCGCTTCTGAAGACAGATTTAATCACTGGAGTCATATGGATTTCTTTTATGCAGCCTTTATGTGCTCTTTAGACCTTCAAAGTTCAGACCACCATTCACTTGCACTGTATGGACCTACAGAGCTGAGATAATCTTCTAAAAATCTTAATTTGTGTAATGCAGAAAAAGAAAGTCAGATACATCTGGGATGGCATTAGGGTTAGTAAATGATGAGAGAAATTTCAATTCTGGGTGAACTATCCCTTTAACCCCAAAAATAAAATTCTGTCATCATTTACTCACCCCAATGTTATTTCAAACCCATATGACTGACTTTCTTCAGTGGAACACAAGGAGAAAATATAAATAATGTTGATGCTGCACAATTAAAATGAATGAATAGTTACTGAGGCTGTGTCAGTCACTAATATTCTGCTTAACATCTCATTTTGTGTTCATGTTCAACGGAAGAAAGTCTTATAACTTTGAACAGCAAGAGGGTGAGTAAATGATCACAGAATTACCACATTAACCATTGGCAAGATTTTAGAAAGGCTGCATTACTTAAAAGAGTAGCCTAAAACCATGCCTAAATACCACTCAGCTATCGGGTAACATTAGTTTCCCCACCCTCGCACCCTAGATGACGTCAGATAAAAAGGAATGTTTCAGAGTAAGCAAGTTAATACATTTTGATAAAAGATTAAAAAAAAAAAAAATCTTTGAATAACATGTAAAGATCATGCACAACAAGACCAGGAATGTGCATTAAGAAAGTAAATAGAGTCCATTTGAATTTCATGTTGACTTAAAACTAGTGTAAAGGGAGTTTTTTTAATGTATACAATATTTGCCATTTCTATTTTTTAGCGTACATATTCAATATTGTTTCATACTGGAGGGATTTCTCTCTGAGTATTCATCCTGGTTATTTCATTGTACGTGCATTCGCTAAACATTTACATCATTGCACATCTAATAGAAATAGGGCTCAAAAATCATTTACCTGTATTTAAATATTAAAACCCTAGAACAACCTTCCAGTGACAAAGGCAACATAAATTTTTGTACACTAATTATTTTGCCATAGAGATCAAGCACACACTAAGTGCCTCACTGTTCACAACAAGCATTCCCAGTTCCAGTGCATGACCACACTGGTTTTAAGAGGTAACGTACACATCATACAGTACAGTGACAGCAGCAGAGGAGGAGATTGGTTGGTTAGTCAAGATATAATGGAGTTGAGTAATATCCTTATGGATCTCTTGGCTCAGCTGCAGAGTTTGGAGTGTGAACAATGTACAAAAGAAAATGATATATGAGGAAGAGGAGGTCTCCTGCTCCTCTATATCCTCAGGCTGTGAGGATGCAGTTTGATCCTCACCATCCCTGAGTACCTGCACAAATATCAACCCGTGTAGCATTATGTTAAGTATAAAGCCTTTGCGAGGTCAAAGAAATGTGTCTGAATGTGCTTTGAAACAGATACTTTCAATATGAATCCATTCAACTATCTAACAGTACATCCTCAGAGTAGATTTGTCTCTTTTCAAAAGGACAAAAGAGTCTACTGTAGAGGCCCCGTTTCAAATGACGCCCTCAAACCTTGCAGACCTTCTCCGAGTTCACGTTTTGGTGATGTAAAGCAGTATAGACTGTCCGGTAGTAGTCCGCACTAGTGCGGCCTTAGCAAAAAATGTGCATCGAAGGTGCATAAGAGCGCCAACACCCTAGAGGTTATGTCATGTCAGTTAGCGCTGTGAATAACCCTGACCTTTCCAGGCATTTGTGATAACTGGATCCAGAATTTAAAAAATAATTTTGATTCAGACAAATTCGCTAATGGATCATTCAGACTGATTTTGGAGCCATTTTGACCCATCACTAACCCAAAAGAACAATTCTCTCACAAATCTGACATCACTTGCGAGCAAGGGGCCATTTACACCGAATGCATTTTTCCATCGTCTGCACTGTTTTCGAATTGTTTTTCTATGTAAACATGCGCTGTTTTTTTGTAATGTATTGCACAGCAGCGCCGCATTTATTTAGACACTTTTTCATCTTAAAAAGAACGTCAACTCTTAAAAGACATGTCTCAAGACATCTTCGTTCTGTTCTATTCGTTATGCTGCATCTAGCTTTTTTTTAAGCGCAGCAATGAATGTATTCGGTCTGAACCCCCTTCCTCTACCCAAGAGCAATCTAGCTAATCTAGTGTGATTTTCTGAAAAATAACTAGAAAAATTTACATTCACCATAGGCTTTTCTATGACTTTAAAGATCCGATCAATTTCCACAACTTTTCCAGGCCTGGAAATCGCAATTGAAAAATTCTCTGATATTTCCAGGTTTTCCATTACCATGGAAACCCTGAACTGGGATGCACATGCACAGTCCGCGAGTGCTGATGGTGCAAATTTGCGTCAAGTGCACTATGCACAAGACATAGTGGCCGACAGGAAACCGAAGTATACTTTGGCCTTAACACGGAGGCATCCATCGACTAACAATAATTTTAGACAGGCGGGAAGCTGTGCTTTCAGAAATCCAGTTCCAGTTGGTTTCAATTGGACTTTCAAGAAGACCTAAATTAGCTTGTTCAGATATCTTTGATTAGAGATGGATTTTAACTTGGCAGAACGGTGGCCCTCCTAGAGTGGATTTGAGTAGCCCTGCCCTATGGTATCTTGGACTTCACAGACATGCATGATTAAAGACGACGTGACTGCAAGTCCACACAAGTGCGCCATTTGGAACAGGGCCATTGAGTCACCTTGCCTCCTAACAGCGTTTAAATAAAGTGATGTAGTTTCAGTGAATCTGTAGGGAAATTATTGTAGTACATGTTGGCATAAGGAACGTCGAGTCAGTGTGTGGGATCCAGACAGAGGCCACAGGTGAAACTGAGCCATGCAGAGAGCCCATGGTGAGGTAGTTGGTTCTGTGAATATAAGCTATCCAGTGACCCAATCTAGGTTCCTGGGAGGTGAGCCATGTTTACAGGTAAACTCCAACCTTTTAGACTGGCAAATTTTAAAAGTAGGCTGAACAGAGTGTGGAGTGGCTTCATTTCTCACTCCCATCACTGTGGATCTGTGTGCAAACAGAGACACTTTACAGAAGGTCTCACTGCTCTGAACAAAGAAGGCTAAAATCATGAAAATGAAGTAGAATGAATCTTCTAAAACATGCTTATAGGCAGGGAAACATATCTGCCCTTCTGTCAGAGTCTGAATTTTTATATAAATTCAGTTTATGTTACATAAATCCATTAAGAGTGGTTCACACTAATAGTGACTGCAGCACTGGAGGTCACCGAGTCACTGAACTGTAGGTTCCTAGTAGGTATTCCTACTTGACTGCAGTATCCAACTGAATCAGGCTGTGGATTATGTGAGCTTCATTGTTGGAACTCCCTCTGGAAGTCACTGTTTCATATCACTGCACATTAGCATGAAGCTCAACTTTGTTGCATTGCCAACGCTCTCTATCGTTCACGACGCCTCAAATCGCCAACTCTTATTGAAAAGAAATTACTTCTGGTCGCTTTGTTGCAGCAAAATGCTGTCAGAGTTAACGCCTTTTGAAACTGCTAGTCCATTGTAATCATATAGCAGTTATAGTCAAGTTTTTATTTTTCAAATATTTTCCGAATGTTGGGCTGAGAGGTGTTGGGAGCTGTGCTCATTACGGCAGCTTCGTGAACAGACCGTTATCCATGGAGGGAACTGACATTGGGAAGGAAAACTGGAATAGATTCATGTCAGCAGTCAGAGCTGCCATTGCTGCAGGGTCATGCTCGATCTGGTTTCGCAGTGATGGGTCAATCTTCTCCAGACGCCTCTTTAGCCTCTTAGCTTCCCTTTCACGAATTAAGCGTGCCTGCCTCTTCTCAGGCGTTTCATTCGCCCTTTTGAGTCGCATGGCCTCCCGGTCGCGCTGTAGACGCCGCGCCCTCTGGTCATCAGTCTCCTGCATCCGTTGCATTCGCTTCGCTTCGCGGTCTCGCAAGCGTCGCATCTCGCGTTCCTCCGGCGTCTCGCATGCCCGTTTGGACTTTTTGGCCGTTCGCTCACGTTCTAGCCGCTGCATTCGCACTTCCACAGGCTCATTCTTCCTACGCATTGCCCATTTTCTCATTGACAGTGATTGGGCATCCACAAGCTGCTGGTAGGCTATGCAGCTGTTGCAAACCAACAGAACCCCAGCAGGGTACACGGTCATTGGGTTCAGAAGGTCTGGAAGAGGCGGAAGACCCATGTTGGACGGACTTAGGCCTTCGGAAAGTGAGGGAAGAGGAGGCGCAGAAGAGAGGAGGCCGTCTGGCATTGAGGTCAGTGCAGGCCCAGGACTGGTGCCGGGGTTTGTCATGGAGCTTCTAGGTAGGGAGTTGGACATGGAGCAGGCCTCACCATCACTGTTGATTTCTATACTGCTCATGTTGAGGAATTCCTTCAACTTTTCCCTACAATTTCAGAGGAAGAAAATGTTAGAGCATCAACTTTTTAAAAAACTAAGATGAAATTATGTCATGGAGTAATGAGCTGACCTGTTGAAGTTGTTGGTGTCGGTGAAGCGAGCTCCACACACTGCACAATTGGATAAACGGTCCTCAGAATGGATGAGAATATGGCGGCCAAGAGAGCCCGGAGAGCTGAGTGCTCGTCCACAAACAGGACAGACATAACTCTTACTGCCACCCACTGCTGTGTGCTGTTGGAAAAGGGGTTAAGGAGCAGTGTACTTAAACATACATGCACATTTATAAATGATATACAGTACTGTGCAAAAGTTTTAGGCACATAAGATGTTTCACAAAAACGTTTTTGTCTTAAGATGGTTATTTATATCTTCAGCTTTAGTGTGTCAATAGCAAATACAAATGTTAGACTCATAAACATTGCTTTTGCAAATAGAACAGAATAGAAGAACAGGGAGCCCTGCAACAGATGGCATGAAACCCAAAGAGCCCCCAACTGAACATCGAGTCAGTCTGGGATTACATGAAAAGACAGAAGCAATTGAGATAGAAGAACTGAGGTGGATTCTCCAAGAAGTTTGGAACATCCTCTTTGCCATCAACCAAGAAAAACTGTGTCCAAGTGTACTTAGGAGAATTGGTGCTCTTTTATGGACAAAGGTGGTCACATCAAATATTGATTTCGCTTTTTTTTTTTTTTTATCTTTACTAGACTTTGCATGACGTTAATTGATAAATGAAAACTATTTATGGCATTATTTTTGAAGACATCCTCACTATGCAACATTTTTCACAAATGGTTTAAAATTCCCTTTTGCATCGCCTGTGTCTCTGTGTCTAGTCATAATTTTAGGCTGTTTGTTTGCCCTTAAGGGTCTGTTGTGGGTGTTGGAAAGCATTTGTACAATGACACCATTATGATGACTGCTGATAGCTTTAATTTAAAAGAGCCTCTAGATAGATGAGATGAAGATGAACTGGGGTGAGAAAGTAAAAGTGTGTAGCTAAAAAGAGAAAAGTAGCATCTATTTATCCAAAGCATGATACTTTCTCTGAATAATGGTGGCATGTGACGCAGGTTTTGGCACATGTCTGCCTCTAGACATCTCTCACTTATCTTCCCCATTGACACTCAAAGATAACAAGCGCACTGCAATGTGTGTAAATGTCCAAGTACTTTTGAAGAGCTTGGGTCATTCTTAGGTCATTTGTATGTACATGGTTCATTCTTAGGAAACTGTGTAATTTGTGCCCCAACATCTGATATAATTAACAGGATGCTTTGTCACAATATTTGAAAAATGTTACTTTGATGTATATACAAAAGAAAGAAAAAACTATTTTATTTCAAAATGTTTGTTCAGAATATCAGCCAGTGTTACCCAATTCCTCATTACCCCTTTTGGGCCCGCGAGAAAAAAATAAAAATAAAATAAATATCAATAACTACAGTCCTGCCCAACACAAAATAGATATTGTTTTAAAGCTTAGAAGCTCTACTTTACAATGCATGTAGGCATTATGACCAAAACTGAACA
The DNA here is from genome assembly GCF_019703515.2 of Myxocyprinus asiaticus. Taxonomy (NCBI): domain Eukaryota; kingdom Metazoa; phylum Chordata; class Actinopteri; order Cypriniformes; family Catostomidae; genus Myxocyprinus; species Myxocyprinus asiaticus. The sequence goes on along the minus strand of NC_059345.1, from coordinate 11,972,377 downwards.
AGTGCTTTGAAATTTGCAGACAAATCAGAAGTGTTCAGTTTTGATAATTTATCAAAAATTTTGCACTGTACATATTATTATAATCAGTAAAAACATCAAACTCTTCAAATAGCCATGTGCCATGTTGTTGGAAAGCTCTCAAAGAGTAGAATACAACCAGCCTATTTGTTTTACTCACAGAAAAAATGTTTTTGGACACTAGGATAAATTCTTTGTGATGCTATAACTTTTGATTGCTTTGTCGTATCAACACAAAATTACAGTTACAATTGACTTGATTGGGAACAAAACAAAAGCAGTTATTGGAGCCACCTTATTTACACCCAGAGATATATAATGTCAAATCAGAAAAATAAGATTTTGGCTCAATATTTTTTGTGATTTTTCAGCAGTTTCTTAGGCTGAGAATCTCTGCATTTATCATAATCTATATCATTAAAAAATGTGTAAAGTTTTCTTTAAAATGAAACCAAACACTTGATCCTCCTTGTTTTTTTGTTTTTTGTCGAGTTATAAGCCTTTAATTTTGGGTTTGCCACTGAGACAGGAAAGCTTTAACACTTTAAAAGGTCATTACCCTCTACTACCTTATCATCAGGGTTGGGGAGTAACGGAATACATGCAACGGGATTACGTATTTAAAATACAAAATATAAGTAACTGTATTCCACTACAGTTACAATTTAAATAATTGATAATTAGAATACAGTTACATTCAAAAAGTATTTTGATTACTGAAGAGATTACTTTGCATTTTATTGTCATTTGTTTCATTTCATATTTAGTCCTTTCAGATGGAAAACATTTATACATATAAATTATGTGATCCAAAGTGCATCTGAACAGCGGTGAAACACTTTCTTATGATGTGTTACATTCATACGAGCAGACAGAGAAGTAAGTTTGAAGTAAGTTTGGAGCAGAAGAAATAGAAATAAACCTTGTGTAAATTGTTAGGTTTAAGCTAAGCTAAAATGCTATTTCTAGCCATTTTACATGCACATGTTACCAGGCACGATCATATTTTTTTAACAAGAAAATTCACGTTGGATCATAATTTCTTTTTTTCTAGTAAGATCTTTGATATTAGGTCAAAAATCATATTCTTGATAATAATTTTTTTTATTGTTTTCCTTTAAAAATATCTAAAAATTCTTAAAACAAGATCAGTTTGATTTATCTTGTTTTAGAAACAACACTGCATAAGATATTTATGTTTTTTAGAGAATGTATTTTTAACATTTGTATTTTGTCTTACTGGACTGACAAGAGTTTTTATAGTCAAAACAAGTGAAAAAATCTACCAGTGCTGAAGAAGTAATCCAAAGTATTTAGAATACGTTAATGACCTTGAGTAATCTAACGAAATATGTTACAAATTACATTTTACAGCATGTATTCTGTAATCTGTACTGGAATACATTTCAAAAGTAACCCTCCCAACCCTGCTTATCATCATGCTTCTCCTGACAAAAAGAGGCAAGGGGCTTTGGTTTGGTATTGGTGTCCTCACCTGGTATACATGTGCGACGAGCTGATCTGGGCTACTGAACTCCAAAGAACAAAGAGGACATACATAACCACTTCCCTGTTCTGTTCCCTCCTCGTTCTCCTAATGGACACAATTTATAAATCCTACATGAAGTCTGATACAAAACCAATATTTTGTTACTACTTCAGAAGGACAATAATCCCAAATAGAAGGTCAAAGACCTATTTAGAGAATAAATCTTGTAGACAAAATAAATGTAACATTGAAATAATTTTAGTGCTTTCCAATGTTTTCGTAAATCAGTAAAGTAAGAGAATTGGTCAAGGTCGGAATACTTTTGCAAAGGCACTAAGCAGTGAAGACACTTAGTTGTCTATAAAAAAGACAATAATGCAGATCACATGAGTAAGGAAGTATGCAAGGTAATTCACAGTCTTTAGAGATCTTGCATCAGATACTCACCTCCTTGACATCATCATGTTGAATGGGGCAGTGGCCGATTTTATGACTCGTTATGCTGTAATCAGCCGAGGCATTTGATGAGTCATCTTTATCAAAATCACTATCACCGTCGTCTGGTAGCAAGAAAAAAAAAAGTTTGTTCTTATTATTAACAGTTGCTCTGTCACAGGTCACCTTGCTAATCTGTTTTAAGTCTTAACAAGAAAGGTTTTTAAATATGTTGTGAGCAATGAACAAATACTGAGTTGCACTTTAAGCCATGTAGCTCACCGCTTGTGCTGTCTTGCTCTTCAAGCTCCTGTGAGTTGTTGCTATGGCATTCACCATCCTCAATGAAGTCATCTCGAGAATCCATCTCAAAAGTGTGCTGTGGTCCTGCCAACCCAGTTGTGTGAAAAGGCCCTGTTAAAGAAACAGCATATAGTCACTGAGAATGTTTCCATATATTCAAAATAATCAGCATATATCAAGATTTATCCATTTATGCAAACAGCACATGGGCGTACTAAGCCAAATACAGGTCCACATTGAATCTGTCACTTCAGAACTCCACAGAACTGTAATGCAAGTGTCTGTTTATTTAAAGGAGTCATGACACAAGGAATCAAATTTTCCTTGATCTTTTGACATACAAGAGATCATTGTACTATAAAAACATACTGTAAGTTTCAGAACTGAAAACTTCCACCTTAATAGAAAAAGAGCATTTATTTAAACCAAGCTGCAAAAACAGCTTGTTTGGAATTCGTGGAACTTGTGACGTCACAAGTACCAAATACATCTGCATATGCAACGCCTATTTTTCCGTCACTGCACTCTTGGCCCTGCCCACTGGTGCTCAGTCAGTCACACAGGTGAAGAGGAGAGAGATGGGCCTGTCATGGGTGATTCATCCAAAATGGACTAACACAGGACACCTTCATGTGCCTGTCTGGATTAAAATGTTTTTCTACATAAACATGCACAGACAAGACGTCTCTGACCGCTTGATACATATCTCAGGCCGCTTTTAAAAGACGCGTTGTCAAGTTACATCTCTGAAGAGGAGAAGCACCATCATTCAGCTGCTGCCTTGAGTTCTTTCACCCATCTGTGCTATTTTTAGTTGTTGGTGTATGAAAACATGACTGAACGATACTGGAAACTGGATGTGTCTTCAGCATATTTTAGAGTGGATTACAGTTGTGCTCAAAAGTTTGCATACCCTGGCAGAAATTTTGAAATTTTGGCATTGATTTTGAAAATATGACTGATCATGCAAAAACTGTCTTTTATTTAAGGATAGTGATCGTATGAAGCCATTTATCATCACATAGTTGTTTGGCTCCTTTTTAAATCATAATAGTAACAGAAATCACCCAAATGGCCCTGATCAAAAGTTTACATACCCTTGAATGTTTGGCCTTGTTACAGACACACAAGGTGACACACACAGGTTTAAATGGCAATTAAAGGTTAATTTCCCACACCTGTGGCTTTTTAAATTGCAATTAGTGCCTGTGTATAAATAGTCAATGAGTTTGTTAGCTCTCACGTGGATGCACTGAGCAGGCTAGATACTGAGCCATGGGGAGCAGAAAAGAACTGTCAAAAGACCTGCGTAAAAAGGTAATGGAACTTTATAAAGATGGAAAAGGATATTAAAAGATATCCAAAGTCTTGAAAATGCCAGTCAGTACTGTTCAATCACTTATTAAGAAGTGGAAAATTTGGGGATCTCTTGATACCAAGCCAAGGTCAGGTAGACCAAGAAAGATTTCAGCCACAACTGCCAAAAGAATTGTTCGGGATATAAAGAAAAACCCACAGGTAACCTCAAGAGAAATACAGGCTGCTCTGGAAAAAGACGGTGTGGTTGTTTCAAGGAGCACAATACGATGATACTTGAACAAAAATGAGCTGCATGGTCGAGTTGCCAGAAAGAAGCCAATGCCACAAAAAATCCCAGTTACAATATGCCCGACAACACCTTGACATGCCTCACAGCTTCTGGCACACTGTAATTTGGAGTGACCAGACCAAAATAGAGCTTTATGGTCACAACCATAAGCACTATGTTTGGAGAGGGGTCAACAAGTATTGTGCTCCTTGAAACAACCACACCGTCTTTTTCCAGAACAGCCTGTATTTCTCCTGAGGTTACCTGTGTGTTTTTCTTTGTATCCTGAACAATTCTTCTGGCAGCTGTGGCTGAAATCTTTCTTGGTCTACCTGACCTTGGCTTGGTATCAAGAGTTCCCCGAATTTTGAGATGAACATTTTAATATATTCGGATGCAATGTGTTGGATGTGCGTTATGTGTAAACCCTGACATTTAGTTTTATGTTGTTGAGCTGGTTCATTCTTTTCCGACTGAGTTTACAATATGCTGTATTCGAGGGGCTGCCCAATGTTAGCCAATCATAACATTGGCCGTTTACTTTGAAGTTTTAAGGAGGCACTTAGGCCAAAACCGAGCATTTCAGACAGAGGGCCAGAGACAGTGTGCAAAATGATCATTTATTACAAAATTTTGACTGTTTTGATGCAAAAAAACTTTACTAACATTATTAGTGGACCTCAGGGAAGAAAAAAAAAAAAAGAGCATTTCATGACCCCTTTAAAGAAAATGGCTAATTTGGTTATCTTTTCAGAGTGCAGTACTTTCAACTCCGTTTAACACATCTGGCCATTTTTAAATCCATTTGGCAGATTTTTCCCCAAAATCAGCACAAAAAAAAAAAAAAAAAATCAGCAGATTCAGTCTGGGTCTGGACAAATGTTAGATCTACTTCAGTAATACAATTACCTGTTTTCTTAACCATGAGTGTCACTTGTGGTGGTGACATTTGGGGGGGGGGGGGGCTCATGAATATTAATTAGGTTATGTGCAGATAAATTCAAATAATCTTTCACTGTTTTGATAAACAGTCGGTCTTGATGATCCATTTAAGAGCTCGAATAAAAATTTCACATAATTAATTTGATAACTTGGGATTTTGTACATGGTTCAGTAAATTTTAGCCAGAATGACAGATTGGTTTTATGGTAAAGTTTTCACCTCCAGTATAAGAAGTTCCGGGTTCTAATCCGCCCTTATAAAACGTTTTATTTGAATAAACTGAGTGCATCATTGAGTGCATGATTAGTATACGTCAGTGGATATATATTATGAGCACGCATCTGGATGCGCGACAGAACATTGCTACTCGCTGTCACTCAACGCCTATAACTTTCTTTCTTTTTCTTAACACAAAGGGAGAAATTGTGAAAAAACAATATGTGCTCAGTGATGTCATACAATGGCAGTTTATGTTGACCACCTCTTCAAGCATCATAAGGACACAAAAGTATAATTCAGAAGTTTAATATAGTATTGTGTGCGACTGATGCCTTGTTCTGAAGGAAAATGATAAGATTTGGTGAGAAACAATCAGCAATCTAATGTATTATTAAGTGAAACTCTTGACCGACCGTTGATCTCCTATGCGCGTTCATGAGTCTGCACGAGAGGTTTAGATCTCCTTGCACGAGAGCAACAGTAGTTACGCTACCACTCGCAAGGTGGGGCGTTCAAGCGAAAACTCTCTTTGTTTCAATTCAACAGGACCACCAGCGATACTAACAACAGGAAACACAACATGTGCAAGCTGCACACCATAGAACAGAACTTACTAAACTACTTATTAACTTAATAAACTCCTACAAGTTTGTAGTCGAATAATTTTTTTGAACCGGAGTCCTCAAACAAACAGTGAGATGGAGTAGGTGGGAATGTCTGTCACCTCTTCACCGTTCTGAACCGGTGAGTATTTGTTACAGACCTGAAGAGAGTGAGACCAAAAAACATTGGTAGGTGTTACATTCTCAGCCAAAATCAAGTCGTTTTTAACTGGCTCATGAGATGCTGACTTTAATATTCTGTTATGAGAAAGTTTTTGGACCGGTGCCAATTCACAGCGGACAGAGTTACTCACGCGATCTTGAAAATAGAAAACAAGCTATCGATAGAATGTACCGTTGCTGTCATGGCTAGTTAGAACAAAAACTCTGATTACCATAGAAAATATGCATTTTATTGTGTGTCGTTTGTCATCAGATTAGGACACGGTGTGACTGTGACTGCCTGTAGCCTCTGTGTTTCTGTTTCTGTTCTTTTGTCACTATCACTGTGGTGGACCTGTTTTTAGATAAACAAACAATTTTCGCTTGAACACCCCAATGTCGCGAGGGGGCAGCGTGTACTGTTGCTCTCGTGCCCTATCATGAACACACACAGGACATCAACGGTCAGTGAAAATGATCACTAAATAATACATTTGATTTCCGTTTGTTTCTCACCAAACATTATCGTATGCTTCATAACAATCATGAGTCTCATGGAATAATTTATTAGACTTCTGACTTATACTTTTGCATTCTTTTGAAGCTTGAAGAGGTAGTTACCATAAATCAGAATCAGAGTGAGCTTTATTGACAAGTTTTCTTACACACACAAGGAATTTTTCATGGTGACAGAAACTTCCAGTGCAAAGAGAATGCAACCATAAATACATGCATACATTCATACAAACATATATATTTAAACATATATACATATAGTGACATAAAAATAAAACATAAGATATAACAGATACAATAGAGAAATAATGTTGTTCGAATATTTTATAAACTGCCACTGTATGTCATCATTGAGCACAAAATTTTTTATTTCACACTTTCTCCCTTTGTGTTAAGAAAAAGAAAGTCATATAGGGTTATAACAACACAGAGGTGAGTAAACAATGACTGAATTTTCATTTTGGGGTGAACTATCCCTTTAAAGGAATCTTCCAGATTCAATACAAGTTAAGCTCAGTTGACAGATTTTGTAGCATAACACTGATTACTAAAAAATAACTGACTCGTCCCTTGTTTATTTAAAAAAATAAAAAATAAAAAAATAAAAATGGAGCAAAAAAATTCAGTTACAGTAAGGCACTTACAATGGAAGTGAATAGGACCAGTTTATTCACCTTATGCACCAGAGAAACTAGCACACATCCATCTTGAAAATGTTGTCTTTGGACTTCCGTTCTAGCGTTCTTGTGGCGAGGGCGTGGTTGAGTGTCAGTCCAGGGAGAGGGGAAGCGGTAAGGATACATCCCTGGATGACACTCAACCACACCCTCACCACAGTTCTCTATATAGAAATCTATGGCGTTGATGCCAATGTGTAATTAGCTAGCGAAGTGGATTTACAGTTAATAGAGTTGCCAAAAGTTAGCCCAAGTATTTTAAAGTGTTGTTTGACATCATAACTGAAAACAGAATTTAAAACAAGAGTACTTCATGCACAAGATCCTACCTTCACATTGTGGACATACTGATATGCCTCCATACTCATGAAAGTCCAAGAGACAACACAAAGTAATTTAAAATATTTCTATCCGACACTTCTGAGGGGTATTCCAGAAAGCAAGGTTAACTTAAGGTGACATAAACCCTGAACTCTCGGTTGATTAACCCAAAACTGTCCATCGTTTTCTTTTCTTATTTGATGTAGCATTAAAACTTGCTTGTTGTTTTGTCCCATAAAAGGCCAAGGCTGGGCATTCTCAAGTAGAGGAGGGTCCATCTGCCTCCAGCAAATTGGTACTGAATGAAATGTGGTTTTAATTGAAGATCATGTGTCTGATTACACTGTGTAACAAAATGTTTTTTTTTTTTTTTTTTCCTGGGTAGTAAGTGTTATTTCCTAATTGCTTACGCCTCAAAGGTTTAGAAAATGGCTATTATTCCCCACAAACTTTGCTTTTGTGTCCAGGACAGTGATATTTTGAAATTTACCTATTTTCCAGAACATTCCAGATAGATTCAGTGCTGAGTAAACATGGAGTAACTTCTAGAACTTTCTAGAACTTTCCAGTAATATAAATAGTAGTATAAATACAGGGGCCTTAAGCCCACCAGTTCAGTTTAGTTCCAGCTGCCTAAGTGGATACATTTCTGCATTTTTCTGAGATGGCATCAAGAGGCTGCAAGCATCCGGCAGACGCATCTTGCTATGTCTGCGGTCAATTTTTCAAGATAAGAGTGAAAAAGTACTCCGTGGAAACATCCGCTAAGATGTGTGAGGCCTACAAGGCATATTTCGGCATGCCTGTCGGGGACCAAGACAAACCCTGGGCACCTCATTTCACCTGTGAGCACTGCAAAAAAAAAACTCTGGAAGGTAAGATGGACAATTGTTGCTCGGAATTTTATGTTATAAAAGTTTTTAATTTTAAAATGTTTTACAATTTTCAATGTTATTGAAAAGATATATCATATATGAAAAATGTTGCGAGAATCTCTTACACATTAGTCATGGGTGAAATAAATGTATTTTTGTAGGATGGTACAGAGGAGAAAAGAGAACCATGAAGTTTGCTATCCCAAGAATTTTGCGGGAACCCACTGACCACTCAAGCAACTGCTACTTCTGCATGGTGGACCCTTCCAAATGTCGGACTGGCAAGAACGCACCTGTTATCACGTATCCGGACCTTCCTTCATCCATCGCCCTGGTGCCACACTGCCATGAGCTCCCCGTACCCACTCCTCCGGAAAGAGAGCAGCTGTCTTTAGAAGACAGCAGCAAGTCAGAGAGCGAGGAAGATGTTGTAGATCCAGATGACAATTTCAGAGGTGGAGCTGAGGAGAGAAACCCATACTAACCCAACCAAAAAGACCTCAACGAGTTGATTAGAGATCTTGGTCTCACCAAGTCCAATGCCGATCTTTTGACGTTCAGGCTCAAGCAGTGGGACTTGCTGGATGAAAGTGTGCAAGTCGCAGATCAGAGGAAGCATCACCAACCTTTTTCCAGCTTCTTCAACCATCAAGATGGGCTCTGCTTCTGCCACAAAGTGACCAGTCTGTTCGAGGCAATCGGAATCGCCTGTAACCAGAATGAGTGTTGCCTCTTCATTGACAGCTCATCCAGGAGCCTCAAAGCCGTGCTGCTCCATAATGGTAATAAGTACCCGTCTCTTCCCCTGGCTCACTCGGTGCACCTCAAAGAAGATTACAACAGCATCAAGACCTTGCTGGATGCCTTGAAGTATGATGAGTATATTTGGGGGCTGATTCGTGAAAGTGATTTACAGAATAATCGTAAATCTCGAAGTTCTACTCACTTCTAAATCTTTTGTAGTCATTTTTGTATTACTTAAGTATAAATACATGTTAATTCGTATTCATATGTTGTTTTTTCTGACTTTATGTTAACGAAAAGACACGAATTCGCCCGTTTTCTCATTGGAAATAGGTAAATTTCAAAATATCATTGTCCTGGTCACAAAAGCAAAGTTTGTGGGGAATAATAGCAATTTTCTATACTTTTGAGGCATAAGCAATTAGGAAATAACACTTACTACCCAGGAACAAAAACTGTGTTACATAGTGTTATACATTATAGATGTTCATGATCTCAGCATTAGGGAAAAGTAACTCATCTCTTCCATTTTAATAGGAAGCTGTAAAAGGTCCCTATTGAAAGGCAGAACAAAAATGTAATTTAGAGATGGACCATGTACAGCTTCTGATGGAGTAGAGGAGGCTGAGCATCAGAAAGATACATCTTTTCATTGAATCACTTGACCACCAGCTAAAGGAGGGCACTGTGGGTGACTCAAAATGACAGCATGTCTCATTTATATTTTCAGATAATTAAGAGAGTACAATGAACAAGTCTGGAAATGTGTGCATTTATATGTACCCTACATGAATTAAAGTGATAATATAATCTCTAACCTCTATGCTATATCTGTGGTCCATGAAATTATTATCTAGTTAGTGAAGAAGAATAACAAGTGATTAATTGCTTAAGCTTTTAATTGGCAGACATTACCTACATAATGATACTATGGAATGTCATTTTATAAATAACATTAATATTCATTGACTGAGGGAACTGCAAATAGAATGTGGGTGCTATAATAATTTTATTCTATGAAATGTATAGAATAAAAATGATTTATTAGAAGGGCTAAATATAAATACATAAAGCCCTCTCTTCACAGTGAAGAGTGTGGGGGACTTTACAATGTGTTCTGCGTTAAAAATATTACAGTATTAAAAACTTCCCATTAAAAGTTAAAGCACAATGTACACAATTTGTTCACTTTTGAATGCAAATCTGCGGTGTGTGAGACTGGAAATGCCGGAGTAAAGAAGATTTGTGAGGTAAAGATTGCACTTTACCATAATATTGCTTTAAAAGTATAATATTGTGCGTAATCTGAACTTCCACATCCACTGTGTCACTATTAAAAGGGCACTCATATGCTGACAGCCTCTTAAACTTACTGACATCTACCAGAAATAAACTAACTCTGGAACATAACTTACTCCAGAGCAGGTTATGTTCAGAGTAAGTTCCTATGGCTACTAACATACCCTGAGCGTTACCTCAGTTTTTGGAGCCAAAAGTTGAGGTTATCTGCTTACTCTGAGTAAACTTACCCAGGTAAGTCGCTTAACCTGCTATCAGGAATACTCCTCTGGCCATCTTATCATGTCATTCACCCATCACGTTATAGATAAAGTGAACGTTTTATTTTATATTCCGTTTACAACAGTTTTAATCACATTTAAACCTTTTACAAACATGGGGTGAAAAGTAATTTAAAAAAGAACAAATGTAACTACCTTTAATGTTATGAACTTGCATATGAAATAATACGAGCTGTCAATGTTTGGAATTTCATGTCAACTACACATTTTAACACAAATTATTAACAAGTTGAAACCTAAGAAAATGAGCAGAATTACACTTATAACAATAAAACAGCTTGTAACCTGATAAACTGCAGTGTGTTGTAGCTGTCTGAATGTGATCTGTATGGAGTTAGAATTGTTTCTAATTTAGAAACAAATGGAAAGAGATCCACAAATAATGTATTACAGATAAATTACATTAATGGATAATGGAAACCAAATTATTGCCATAGCAGATCTTGTACACTGTGTAATATAGGGTATTAATTTATGATTTGTGCTCCTAAGATCATCTAATATGATTCATGTTTTATTAGGGCACTATCTGCACTACTGATCTTTTGTAGTGTCTGGTAGTGTGTCTGTTTGGATCTGCCATGTAACATTAAGAGTAATGGTTTTGACGACACATACATACATTTCCATTCTGTAGCTAGGAGTTTTAGTCAAGAAACTTGGTTAAAATTAAACTAGCAGACTCCTACAGTCAGCCAGGTTAGCTATAATGATCAGGACACTCTGCAAATGGGCAATTTTCACAATTTTAACAAGACACTAAACAGGTTTATAACTGAGAGAAAATGATACGAACATTAAGTCGCAGTATTCTTCTGATGCCGTCCATTTCTTTAAAAGTTTGCGGCCTTGGAGCTTATCTGTAAGTGCTTGATTCCATGCTCATGAGAGCGCTGTGACTCTGGTCCCGCCCTGATAGTTTAACAAAGCATGATTGGTTGATGACAGAACGTACTACGATTGATCCGAGTAATGTGGCTTTTATCTGATTGGCTTGAGTAGATGATGGTGGAGTCCACCTATTTGTGGATCCACAAATAAATGCTGGACAGCGTTGTATTTGTGAGTTAAACAATATATTTATAAATAATTTTTTTATTTGCAAATATCATTTTATATATTTGTGAATTCACTTTCTTTTTTTTTCTTTTTTTTTGTGAAACTCCTAACATATATTTGTAAATGTCATTCTTTTTATTGTGAATTCATTTCATTTTTGTGAAACTCCTTACATTTATTTGTGGGCCAACTTTCTATTTGTGAATCTCTTTCCATTTGTCTCTGAATTAGAAACAATTCTAACTAGATCTAAATAGATCTGCCAGGTAAAATTTACCTATGTGTGTGTTGGAAAAACTAACATTTACAGTGACAGAAAAACACCTCACTAACATTTTCACTTAGCAAAGGGGTGGTGTAGCAGAGATGGGACACTTCCATTAAAATGAATGGGAGAAATTGGAATGCCCAACCAAGAAACTAGTACTCAAGGGTCAGCAGATGTAGAAAGGAAGTCCGGCCTTACAGTTAAAAGAGCCAATCACCTTTTAGAGACAGACATCGCCTGTCAATCAACTCGAGAACGCGTATGCGCATTAGCTGTACAAGCCCGGAAAATTAAAGAATGTGTAAAGAATCACAATTTATGATACCAGTGTTGTCAGATTTTACTGCTGATTTGAAATCTGTTTTTTGATCATAAACTTGACCAACCATTTTTGAGATTTCGGTGTTCCCCATTTCAAGCAGATAGGAGCTGCACTGTCATGACTGGAAATAGCCTCCCGAGAGCATTCCAAAGATGGCCGACAGTGGACTGACGTGCTAGAAAGACTTAGTGTAGACTCACACCATCAACTCTTGGTGAAAAATACTTTCTGTGCTCCCACACATAATCCATTTTGATCGACTTTTCTCAGTAGCTTCAATACAAACCGGAGGTTAAGAGACAAAACATGGAGGCGCGGAGTGCTGAAAAGGGGCAGGGCTAAATAAGGTGAATAAACATTGAAATACACAATGTTTCAAAAGTATAGCCATAAACATTACATAAAATCAGGGATTTACCAGTGTTTACAAGATTACGTGGTTTACTGTCGTTACATCGTCATGACAACAAAGTTGTAATATTGAATATAACTGAACATAGATAAGGTTATGATATGTTAACACATATCATAGTCTTGTGGCTATACTTTTAAAATAATGTATATTTTAAATGTTTATGATCTGGCCCCATTCACTTCAATTGTAAGTGCCTTATTGTAACAGTGATTCTTGCTCTTTTACAAAAAATTTAATAAATGTAGAGGGGTATCTCAATCTGAACGTGATATGGTTGTTACAACAATAAAATACAACAATATAACTCCTTGGAACACACACTAAAAAGCCATTTTCTTATAAATTCTTGTATTCTTGAAAGAAAAGACAACCCAAGATGCAATTACAGTAAATAGTGACAAACACTAACATACTACCTAACATCTCCTTTTGTGCTCCACAGAAAAAAAGGACATGATTCTTATCATTCTTGTTAATGCTACATTAAAACTTTACATATATGCGTGTTGACACATATAGGCACATGCACACTCCACCTCACGCTCACCAACCCCCACATCACACTGACTGAACTTACAACATACAATGCAGTCCCAGAGGAAACAGCCTGCATCTCCTGCTGGCGAGTCATAGCTTCTAATGTGAGAATCTTCTCCTCCAGAGACACTCTGTACGCCCACACACCCACTCAGCATGCATCCCATTAATCTATCTCTGCCATCTACCAAACACCTTCTGCAAGACTTATAATGTTTGCATCTGCGCAAACTCAATGGCAATCAGCTTATAGATAAAACAAGATGTTTACATATGCTGAAGAAAATGTTATGCAGTGTTCTAAATGGTTGATTGCATTGCTAGGTGGTTGCTAGGGTGTTGCTTACTAGCCCAAATCAAAAGAGCCCGTCCCCAAAACTCTATCAGTCAACTCTATCATTCACATGTACTTTGATTTCAGTTGGACTAAAACAATAAGGCTGTCAAATAAAATTCGAAATTTGAATATTCTTGAATTTAAAATAAAAAACGAAATTCGAATGCTAAAATGAGCATTCAAATATTGGATGTGTGCCAAGCACTTATAATGAATTCTTGGGCTAAAACAGACGCAGTGGAATGAATAAAACAGAACGCGGATTTCTCTAGATGCATTTAAAAAGTTTCATTTCCTTTTAAATAGAAACAGCATCTAAAAAATGCATTGTTACTGCACAAAATGCTGAAATAAACAGCGAGACATGGTGCAACAGTCAAAGTTGTCTGTCTAGTAGTGCATGCGTACATAGAAAAAGATGGACACGTTCTGAGTGAACAGCCCGCTGGAACTAAGGGGCCGGGGCCAAGCCCAGCTCCTGAAAAACAACCCCACACCATAATCCCTCCTCCACCAAACTTCACAGTTGGCACAATGCAGTCAGACAAGTACCGTTCTCCTGGCAACCGCCAAACCCAGACTCGTCCATCAGATTGCCAGATGGAGAAGCGTGATTCGTCACTCCAGAGAATGCGTCTCCACTGCTCTAGAGTCCAGTGGCGGCGTGCTTTACACCACTGCATCCGACGCTTTGCATTGCACTTGGTGATGTATGGCTTGGATGCAGCTGCTCGGCCATGGAAACCCATTCCATGAAGTTCTCTACGCACTGTTCTTGAGCTAATCTGAAGGCCACATGAACTTTGGAGGTCTGTAGCGACTGACTCTGCAGAAAGTTGGCGACCTCTGCGCACTATGCGCCTCAGCATCCGCTGACCCCGCTCTGTCATTTTACGTGGCCTACCACTTCGTGGTTGAGTTGCTGTCATTCCCAATCGCTTCCACTTTGTTATAATACCACTGACAGTTGACTGTGGAATATTTAGTAGTGAGGAAATTTCACGACTGGACTTGTTGCACAGGTGGCATCCTATCACAGTACCACGCTGGAATTCACTGAGCTCCTGAGAGCGGCCCATTCTTTCACAAATGTTTGTAGAAGCAGTCTGCATGCCTAGGTGCTTCATTTTATACACCTGTGGCCATGGAAATGATTGGAACACCTGAATTCATTTATTTGGATGGGTGAGCGAATACTTTTGGCAATATAGTGTATGTTCTTTGCAATAAACAATTGCTACAACACAGTGCTGATTGGTTTAAATTGATTTGTTTGACCCTCATCGATTTAAAAATTAGTTCCCCCAACCTGAAATAATGTCTTTAAAATTCAAATATCATTAACATGTCATTTGCGTGCACCCCTACCTGCCCCTCAACCACCGTACATGTCCACCGGTGGTGGTTGGCTCTTAACCACATCAGTGATAAAAATTTTCCACTGCAACAGCCCTACTAGTATTGTTACATCTTGTTGATTTTAGTATCGACTTACAGTTGAAGTCAGAAGTTTACATACACTTAGGTTGAAGTCATTTAAAACTCATTTTTTAACCACTCCACAGATTTAATATTAGAAAACTATAGTTTTGGCAAGTCGTTTAGGACATCTACTTTGTGCATGACACAAGTAATTTTTCCAACAATTGTTTACAGACAGATTGTTTTAATTGACTATATCACAATTCCAGTGGGTCAGAAGTTTATTGTGCCTTTAAGCAGCTTGGAAAATTCCAGAAAATGATGTCAAGCCTTTGGACAATTAGCTTCTGATAGAAGTTGTACTGAATTGGAGGTATACCTGTGGATGTATTTTAAGGCATACCTTCAAACTCAAGTGCCTCGTTGCTTGAAATCATGGGAAAATCAAAAGAAATCAGCCAAGACCTCAGAAAAAAAAATTGTGGACCTCCACAAGTCTGGTTCATACTTGGGTGCAATTTCCAAATGCCTGAAGGTACCACATTCATCTGTACAAACAATAGTACCCAAGTATAAACACCATGGGACCACGCAGCCATCATACAACTCAGGAAGGAGACGCATTCTGTCTCCTACAGATGAACGTAGTTTTGTGCGAAAAGTGCAAATTAATCCCAGAGCAAAGGACCTTGTGAAGATGCTGGAGGAAACAGGTAGACAAGTATCTATATCCACAGTAAAACTATTCCTATATCAACATAGTGATTCCCTCCAAATTCGAACACAAGTGATCACAGGAGACGCATTTAAGTGACCAGGTGTAAACAGCGAGGTGTCTCACCTGACCACATGTGATCGGATCACCCGAGATGCAGTGTAATACCAGGTGGAAACGGGTCAAAGTGTCCAATAACAGGACAGTTACTGAGATTAAACGAGTACTGTTCGGCTGGTCGTGTGATCATAACATGGCAGCCCCCATGAGGGAACCCTCTCCATTTAGATTTAAACAGTTTTTATAAGGTTACTGATATGACTACAGTCCTCATCTCATGTGAGTATTCAGGATTTTATACATATGTTTCAAAATTACAATTCATTTCTTTTGGAGTAAAACTTTTTTAATGAGGAAAAAAAGAGCAATCCTAATAGTGATGCTTGTCTTAGTCAGCACCACTAACTAGTGGCTCATTACAAACAATATATTGTTGTGAAGTTCAAACTGGACTTGAATTGGGGTTTGATTGTGTCCGGTGGTTTTCCCAAGAACCTTGTTTTTGAACTTCAGAAAGCTTAAGTCCATTTGAGCTCAGACCGTTTCTGGAATGACTCCACCACATGTTGTTTTCTGTTGTGAAACAGACAACCGATTTAATATTTTACCTCTAGTTCCCAAAGGTTGTCAAGTGTTCCCTTTGCAAGCATTTTACTTCCCTAGCATCCTCGTGACAGTTTCAAACTGACACCTTAAAACATGCTTGGACCCATCGACAAGGGATGAACATTTGCATAAAAGAAGAGAGTTCTTCATGTTTAACTATGAACGGCTACAACAGGCCGCCTCTACAGTAGTCAGCCAGTGATTGATGTAAGAGTTACCCATCCCCCATTGCCAGTTATGTCTGTACATCTGTCTCTCCACCCTCCCTCTGTCTTCTCCCTTCCATCCACCCTCCCTTATCCCCCCCGTATGTGCCATTGTGATGTTATCTCTGCGTCTGTCTGTCTGTAGGCAGGAGGTGACGCAGTGTCTGACTAAATCCAGACAAAGAGACAAACTCATCACGAGAGAAAGGGTAAAGTCAGTGATGGGGGTGGGAACAAAACAGACAAAAAGAGGGCCAAAACTTCACTGGAACACCAAACAATG
The DNA here is from genome assembly GCF_019703515.2 of Myxocyprinus asiaticus. Classification (NCBI taxonomy): domain Eukaryota; kingdom Metazoa; phylum Chordata; class Actinopteri; order Cypriniformes; family Catostomidae; genus Myxocyprinus; species Myxocyprinus asiaticus. The sequence goes on along the minus strand of NC_059345.1, from coordinate 11,955,676 downwards.
AGCGTGCTCCTGAATCCTGAGAAGCTACCCCTCTCTCACAACCCTTTAAAAGCCCCTGCCAACCCCAAAAGGTAAAAACAAACTACAAGAACAGAAAACATTGGAAACAGCACAAGACATTTTGGAGTGGGACTAGGGGCCTTGCACCCTATCTGAGTGCTCTGTCTAGGTTCTTGGGGTGAAGGAATGGTTGTAGACAGACATCTGATAACCCAGACAACCAATTCAGCTCTCACTTTTCCTGATTGACAAAAGGGGTATTCCAGACATGATGGAAGAACAATCTCAGTTGTCTACTTTCCCACAGGGAGCCCATATTAGTACGCAATAAAAATACAACAAAGTTGTAAATTTTACTGTCCTGGATATATCTAAAAAATGATAAATAAATGTACTAATTCCAACAGAGAAAAAGGTTATGGAAAAATTTTTACAATAACATTTCAGTCCTTGAATTTCAACAGCTCTGGAGATCTTTAACTTTAAGACACAGTATTTGCTACAAAGTGAACTAGCTTCAAAAATCTTAATATATTACGAAACATTTGCAATAGAAACAAGCTTCTTGAAAGTTTTTGTGTGTGTGTGTTGAGTCAGGGAACACCTATTTACATTAAAATATGTGCAACTAATTTTATTTATTACTAATTATAAAGAGATATATTTCAAAACCATTTATGGAGATATATGTAAAAAAAAAAAAAAAAAAAAATGTAAATACCGTATTAGTATTTTACTGCCAAGAATGTTCACAATCGGGATGGCATTACAGAATAGACTTGTGTCCTTTAAAGGGGTAGTACACCCAAATATGAAAATTCTCTAATAATTTACTCACCTTCCTGCCATTCCAGATGTGAAAGACTTTCTGTCTTCTGCTGAACACAAACAATGATTTTTAGAAGAATATCTCAGCTCTGTAGGTCCATACAATGCAAGTGAACTTTGAAGCTTCAAAAAGCACATAAAGGCATAATCAGTAAGACTCCAGTGGTTTAATTCAGGTCTTCTGAAGCTATTTGATAAGTGTGGGTGAGAAACAAATCGATATTTAAGTCCTTTTTACTACAAAATTTCCTCCCTGCCCAGTGGTTGGCGATATGCATGCATGAAGAACGAAATTGCCAAAAACAAAAGAAGAATAATGTGAAAGTGAAAGAGGAGATTTATAGTAAAAAAGGACTTAAATATTGATCTGTTTCTCAATCACACTTATCATATATCTTCTGAAGACACTGATTTAACCACTGGAGTCTTATTGATTAATTTTATGCTGCCTTTATCTCCTTTTTGGAGCTACCAAGTTCTGGCCACTATTCACTTGCATTAAATGGACCTACAGAGCATCTAGGACGGCATGCGTGTGAGTAAATGATGAGAGAATTATCTTCTTTGGGTAACTATCCCTTTAAGAGCTAAATAAAGAGAGTGAAGCATTAGTAGTCAATTATATAATAATAATACATGATTGCAGAGCTTCAAAATATACATTGTTGGAAAACTTCCTCTGACACAAGACAGTGTTGGCTCATCTCTAACAAGAAATAAACACATTCAGAAGGTGAACTGAACATGGGTGAGATGGTGGGTGACCATGACCTTAACCTCCATGTGGTTATGAAGTCATTAAAACAAAAAGCAAAAATCTCCTTATATAAGTGAGCACAGTGATATGTTTGTACATTGTGCATTACTACAACAATGAATGGGGATATGAGTAAACTACTGAAGAACACTGAATTGATCTCTAACATGGATTGTTTTTCTAGCATCTTAAAAATAAGGCAATTTAAGAAACTGATTGTTCTTAATCAAAATAAACTGTTATTCAGTGTTGTGTTTGTTTTGCTGTGTTATATGTATATGCATGTGTATATATGCGTATATTTATGTTGCAGCGCTTTGGGTATGAGAAAAGTATATTACAAATAAATGTATTATTTAGTGCTATTATTAAAGACAGACAGACAGACAGACAGACAGATAGAGAGACAGACAGACAGACAGATAGGTAGGTAGACAGATAGACAGATAGAAAGACAGTTAGATAGACAGACAGACAGACAGATAGGTAGATAGAAAGACAGATAGACAGACAGACAGATAGGAAGATAGATAGACAGATAGAAAGACAGACAGACAGACACATAGATAGACAGACCGACAGATGATAGACAGATAGATAGACAGACAGACAGACAGATAGACAATTCTATTGTAAACTAGGGATGCAATGATGTAAAAATTTAGACAGATCCTGACAGCAGATAATCTGATGTTATGAACGATAACCGATATGATGGAAAAAATTATACATATACAGTATATTACTCTGTTTATTATTTTATATAAAACAACAGACACTAAAGTTCCAATCCAGAATTTTGTGGCATCACAAATTATAATTTACAGTGAACATTTAATGTTTAGTAAGCTACTTTTAAAACGTGACACAGAAAACTGTAATAACATGTTTCCAATATCGTCAAAATAAGACTGATGCCAATCGTTAAAATACTGCTAATATCAGCCAATGTACTTAATTTTTCAGTTAGAATTATGCAAATCATACAGACGGGTTACAATTCCCTGCAGATGACAGTCTATATTCAAAGATTATTCTTTATGTTTACACAGGCATATAAACCTCACTGAGTCTTCATAAATATAATTTGTCACGTTATCTGGAAAGTTTTGCAAGTAATGTGAGAGAATCACAAGAGTCAACAGAGATACAACAGAAACACATCTTTAGGGTTCATGTGTTTCAGGTTTAAAGGGATAGTTAACCCAAAAAGGAAAGTTCTCTCAACATTTGCTCACCCTCATGCCATCCCAGATGTGTTTCTTCTGCAGAACACAAATGAAGATTTTAAAAAAAATGTTTATATATATATATATATATATATATATATATATATATATATATATATATATATATATCAGCTCTGTTGGTCCATGCAAGCCAACAGGGTCTAAAACGTTTAAGCTCAAAAAAGCACATAAAGGCAGCGTAAAAGTAATCCATACGACTCCTGTGGTTTAATCCATGTCTTCGTAAGCGATATGATAGGTGTGAGTGAGAAACAGATCAATATTTAAGCCTTTTTTTTTTTTTTACTATAAAGCTCCACTTTCAATTTCCTCTTGTATTTTTTGCGAATCACATTCTTTGTGTATATCACCACCTACTGGGCAGGGAGGAGAATTTATAGTAAAAAGGACTTAAATATTGATCTGTTTCTCACTCACACCTATCATATCACTTACGAAGACATGGATTAAACCACAGGAGTCGTATGGATTATCTTTACGCTGCCTTTATGTGCTTTTTTGGACCTTCAAAGTGCTGGTCACCATTCACTTGCATTGTATGGACCAACAGAGCTGAGATATTCTTCTAAAAATCTTCGTTTGTGTTCAGCAGAAGAAAGAAAGTAACACATCTGGGATGGCATGAGGATGAGGATGAGTTTTTTTTTTTTTTTGGGTGAACTATCCCTTTAAGCAAGACTAAATATGAAGACTTAGTTTTAGATTAGATTAGGTTTTAAACAAGCTAATTTTGTGAAAAGTAACCTGCTGTTCTCGTACAGTAAAAATGCGGATGTACTGTAACACTTCATGAAACCAAACAACTTAATACCACATGTATCATGATGACTCGAGCTTCCTGCACGGCTATCTAACACTTACTGGTGGTAAATTAAAAGTGTTTACAATACCTGAGATACCTACAATTCACTTTGAAAGGGTTGGTCTGTTTTCGTCTTGACATATTAAGCCGCACTCCGAGATGGAATAAGTCGAATCTCTTCTTTGATCCGACTGATGTGAAGATGTGCCTTTGGCCAATCCAGAGATAGGTGAATTAAATCAGCCTCTTCTGAGAGATCATGTAAACAATCCAGCAAACAAAATGCTCTAAACGCGCAGAACTGAAAGACGGCTACATTGGCCAGCCCAATTGGGATCAGTTAACTAAACGAGAATAAAGGGCTGATCTCGCTGTTGCTCGGCGATAAAACCGCATTCATGTCGATAGATGTCGGTTTGCAAACATAAGAGATCGGAATAAGATGTGCGGAATTGACGTGTGATCCTGCGCCACTGTAGCCGGGCACTGCAGAGACTCTCCGCCGACATGCATTTCAAGCGATGTAGTGAGAAGAATGGCTGCTGTTTCTATTAAAAACAACAAACATTCTAAATGGCGAAACACCAATATTCCTACAGGGGGCGCTCGGCGGCTCACAACACTCCCCATTGAGCTATACTGCTATACATTGAGCTATAGCTCCCCATTGAGCTATACTGAAATCTTAGGAGGTTTTTGGTCTCTCTAGAGCAGTGGTTCTCAACCAGGGGGCCGGGACCCACTAGGGGGCAAGTATGCTTTGGACCTCTAATACAAGCTATTGACACCCAATATAACAGAATTGACTAATATTTGGGGCAGTGGTGGCTCAGCAGTTAAGGTTCTGGGTTATTGATCAAAAGATCAGGGGTTCAAGCCCCAGCACCACCAAGATGCCACTGTTGGGCCCTTGAGCAAGGCCCTTGACCCTATCTGCTCCAGGAGCCATGTATCATGGCTGACCCTGCACTCTGACCCCCAGCTTAGCTGGGATATGTGGACAAAAAAAAAAAGAATTTCACTGTATATGTGTGATAAATAAATAAAACTATAATACACCACTTCTGCAAATGTTCATTACATTTAAGTCATAGTTTGGAACATTATTCTACTCACAATTAAGGGGACTTTAAGGGCTGGATATTGGGATAATATTTCCTTTGTGGCGTAGTGTTTTATGTAGTCTGTTCTGTCATTTCTTGTCCGTGCCATACAGTCTTCTAAAATGTTTATATTTGGTGTTCTCTTTGAGCATTCTGTTTTCATTTTCTCCAAGTGGACCCCAATGCAGTAATCATCTTCCCCCGATTCAGTCTACCCACAAAAACACATGTATGCATTTATGAACAGTACACCTTCATAAAATTATTAGTCCTAAAGATTATTCTTTTTGTGACACCTCTATAGACCTTGGCTTCTTCTGATACATGTCTTGGTTTCCAGATGGATCCTAAGTCTAAACAAACAAACAAACAAACGAAAAACACTCATTACATATTAAAAATATAAGTGTCCATTAAGGTGTCAAATCACGTGGCATGCTTACCTCTGCATTGGTTGCCTCCTTTTTAGTGTTGCATGTTTGTTGGACTCTTAATGAAATCATCTGGTTCTTTACTTTGCTGAATCTACTACGAACTTCATTTATCTCATTAATATCAACCAAGGGTGATCTTTCTTTTTTAATTAGTTTTTAAGCATGTCATGCCTTGACTCCTTAAATGAAAACAACAACAACACCAACAACAACAACAAAAGTTATTATTTTATGCTGAATATGTATCACATTCAAGATATCTGAGAACTAAGGTTTTATTAAACTGAAAGGCTCTTTAACATGTTCTTACATATCCTCTTCCAGTCTTGTCTCTTAAGAACTGGTATTTGGTAAAAGGGCTAAGCACACCTTGTTGTATTGTTCATTTGTTGGATACCTTAAATATGAGAAAAATAAAATAATTTGCCCTCTATCATGCTGTAAAATTATGCATTTACTGGATCTGATCAAAGAGTGCTTGAATTATTTTTGATCTCCATTTGCTCTGTCCTGTCGAAGAAAAGAAATCTCCATTCTCCTCATCAAGTCTTTTTTGTATTGCCATAGGAAAGTTTGGTAGCTGATAATTTGCTGGCCACCCTGTTTATGCAATGTGTTGTGTTGAGATTGACCCATGTGAAAAACCAAATGAAGTCCTTCAGAAAAGAATACAGAGAGGTTTATATTTGTATGTTACAAACACCAAAACATTTCAATTATTCTTTTGGTTATTGTAAAATTTTTCAGAGATAGTAATATCAAGATGCAGTAGACTTACTCATGATTGGTGTGTGCGGTCTTGGTAGGCATCTCAGTCCTGTAATCTTCATTTTAGGGAATATTTGCTATCATAGTTTCAGTTAGGTTTATTAAAGTGTCCCCATCAGTTTCATTCTCTGTTAAAACAACAGGAGTAAATAGGAGTAAAAGACGATCATGTCCACAGAATTGCTTTCTGCATATTATATTGGTGCACAGACACATATACTAGTATTTAGAAATGCAGTGTCACAAGAAAATCAAAAGATTTCCTTCCAGGTCTTTATGGTAAGATAACTCTTCCACTACTCCAAGGGCACACCAAGATGTTTCAGTTACTTTGTATGCATGTAGATGACTGTCAAATTTGAATGGAGTGAGTATTTTTCCAAACATGTACCACAAACCACTGTACCCATACATTGCCTTGATCTTGAGGAATATTGGAATTTCTTCAGTGTGTACAATGTCAATGTCTTTGCATTCGCCAGTTTTATAAGTTGTATTATTAACTGTGATGGAATTTGTTTTTGTAGAACTTCATTGGACAGAGATTTGCCAACCTTTGATTCCAATGTGGCCAAAACTAGAGAGGGCAGGGTGTTTGATGGGAATTCACAGGATCCTGAGGCATTGCACACTTCATGCCTAATGTTTTTATTCTAAGCTTGCTCCCAGCACTATCTCAGCTGGTGCCTTTTAGCTAGTGTTTTGGTGATGTTCTTGAAGTTGTAAACAACATAAGACACCTTCTTGAAATACTGGTGCTTTGCCTCAAAGAGCATCCAAGAAAAATTAACTAATGGGCCATTTTTCAGCATAAGGGGTAGTGTACTAAAAAAAAAAAATGCATTTTTGGAATCACACCAACAGGGAAGATTGAATGAAATGTTGTTAAAAATTCCGAAATGTTCTCCTCCAGATAAGGTATCCATTACCTTCTAACACCTGGGGCCATTATCACATCTACCACTTCTCGCAGTAAAAGGTAGCAGTTCCAATACTTGTTTGGAAGGACATAAGATCCAACCATCAGTGGTAGCAGTCGAAACAGTGTCCATGTTTCTGAAGCTTTTCCAGAGAGATGACCTCTGCTTCGCAACATTCTCTCAGCAAGATTTGGGGCTTGGATGTTTTGTCAAACAAAAATTAATTTCATTGTTCAGTTGAGCTAGGGTGAAGTGTTTATCTTGGATAAGCTGATGAAGAATCCACCTCAGAACATTAGGGATGACTCCCTCCAAAATGTCATGCATCATCACATCAGGTGAAAACAAGTGAGTTATCAATGTAGGAGCATGGTTAAGAGATGAGAAACAGCACTCTCTCAGCACACCATAAATAGCCCCACATGATCAGGATTTTCATGGACAGCTTGCAGGTGGTATTTGTAGTTAGTATTTGGCAGTGATATCTTCTTTTGTGGCCATGCGTGAGCTGAAAGATTGTCTGCTGATATGGTGACTATTGTGCCAAACAACAATCTGCTTTCCCCACCACATGACAGAGTCACTCCTTCAGTCTCAAAACACTTTACTTCTTTAATCAATGCTTGAAATAGATTGTTGTAGTTGGTAAGGTCTTCTTCAATAAACAGATGTCTGATTAAATAAGAAAGGTAGATATTCTCAAGATTTTATGTATATATCTTAACAATGTCTCCAAGTTTAAAATAAACAGCTGTCAGTTTATGTTTTCCCTTTTTAGAGCCTAAAGGGTTAACCTTGTCAAATTCATCAATGTAGAAATATAGATGTAGATCGGGTAAGGAAGAAAAATGACTACATTTGAACAGGTCTCCATCAGTGTAGTCCTCCATAACATCCGTTTTTTTAGGTGTTTCCTCTTGATTAAGCATTGCCCAATCTTTCAAAGACTGCAATCTTTCTCAGCGGAGCCTGGAAATGTGCACCATGTTGTTCTGTTTGATCCAGCGGAATTTGCAGTGGTGCAATGTATTCAAGCTGATCAAAAAATAATTATGTAGTTCATCAGTGTCAATCTGATGTTGTTGCTGAAGATGAAATCTCAGTATAATGAGTGATGAATTTTTGAAAGATGACTTGCAGGTTCTCCACAATACTGAACTGAACTGTGGCTGCAATGCAATGTTTCTCTCTTAATTTTAAAATGAACAGACAAAGATTGCGCTTCAGGTTTTGCAGTAAATCTTCTGTTCTAAACTCTCTGCAGTTGGTCAAGTCCACCACATTAGTGCTAGGACACTCCTCTTAAAAATCATCAAAGTCATCATTATGTTCTTCTGAGTTATTAACCTCATTATCACAAGCTTCCCTTTCTTCACCGTCCAATGAAAGAAGATCTCTATGTTTGCAATAAATATGTGATCTATAGGAACTGAAGGTTTTGTTAATTTTGCCACAACCATTCAATCCACATGTAAATTCAAATTTTGGGTCACTTTGGTGATAAAGGCCAATGTGTCGATGTGCGGTACTGGGGACAGTTAACCCTCCTATTGTGTTCGGGTCAAAGTTGACCCATTTCAAGTTAAAATATTTCATAAATATTATCCACTTTTTTTTTTTATTGGAACAAGGCTTCAAAACAGCTATATAAACACAACAAAACCAATGGTTATTTGATTTGATTTTTTTTTACAAATTTAAAAAAAGGTTAAATCTGTGGTGTTCCGGGTCAAAACTGACCTAGCAGAGAATATTAAAGTGTCTAGGTGGTTCTGTGGATGAAATTCTTGTTTGGGTTGAGTTTGATCCACAAAACTACCCAGAATGTTTTATTGCTGTATGCCATACTATTAAAAACCAATGTTCTCTGTGGGTCAGATTTTACCCTATTTTTGATGATTGGTTTGATGAGATTTTCAACAGCAAGGTAAATGTGGCCTTTGCACCACAAAATAAAAAAAGTAAATATAGACTTTGTGGTTATGAATTGATAAGTTAGTTATGAGGTAAAACGCTATATTGGGTAAAAAGAATTGTTTTGTGGTGAATAATAATTAAAAAATGGTCAAATTTGACCCGCAAACGCAAAAGGTACGTGCCCCTTTCTAGCACAATATGAGGGTTAAAGAAAGTGGGCATTTTTGTGGGATCAACCTTGTAGGGATGAACTTTGCAGTCAGCCAATCAGCCACATCTTGGATAGTCCACCGAATCACCTCTGTGCTCAGAATGTGGTGGTATCACATATCCAGTTCCTTTAGAGGGATACAAAATTAATCATGGTCATTAGAAAGTAGGCCTAATATCAAAAGATATTAATTAGCAGAGCTTCAGTCGTATTTATTTTTTTTTCTTGGACTAAAGTGTAGGTAACACACACACCTTAACTGTAATTATAAAAAATAAAAAATACATATAATAATAAAATAAATGATAATATAAACAAATCGTCTAACCGAAGGACTGCGACATAATCTGAAATGAAATGAGAATATTTGGGGGATTTATTTAGTTTTTTTCTGTATTGTTTGGAGGACTGTGGTGTAGGTCTACTCTCAGGGGCACCCCTGTGGTGCAGTGCAGTTTTTAACTGAAATTTGCAGTCAAGCGAAAAAGATGCCCGTAGTGCGCGTTTTGGTGGCACTCTGTGTGCATTTACCTAACATAGATACTTTATTTAGAGATTATGACATTTTGCTCACTAGATGGCATCATGGAGCTGTTCAGCTTGTAGTCCAAAAACCCCGAAAGAGAATTCGCCATGGGCTCTCTCGGGATTTTCCTATGGGTTTTTATAATGTGGTTTTTGAACTTATGAGAAAAAAATAAGGTCTGTGGTAAACATTACTTGACGAAACGTGGATGTTTTGTTCTACAACATAAATTACACACAGTCATACCGAAAACGGGAATTTTGAAGCCGTATTGTAATGTTTACCACAGACTTATTTAACACATAAATTCAAAACCCCCATTATAAAACCCATAGGAAAATCCAGAGGGAACCCATGGCGAATTAGACTTCCGGGTTCGCCTACAAACTGACGTCACGGCTGAACGCAGTTGCCCAATGGCTTCCTCCCAACTTAAAGGTATAGTTCACCCAAAAATGTAAATTCTCTCATCATTTACTCGCACTCATGCCATCCCAGATGTGTATGACTTTCTTTCTTCTGCTGAACACAAACAAAGATTTTTAGAAGAATATCTCAGCTCTGTAGGTCCATACAATGCAAGTGACCAAAACTTTGAATCTCCAAAACATAAAGGCAGAATAAAAGTAATCAATAAGACTCCAGTGGTTAAATCCATGTCTTGTGAAAAAGATATGATAGGTGTGGGTGAGAATCAGATCCATATTAAGTCCTTTTTACCATAAATCTCCATTTTCACTTTCTTCTTTTGTTTTTACTGGGCAGGGAGAATTTTTAGTAAAAAAGGACTTAATTTGGATCTGTTTCTCAACCACACCTATCATATTGCTTCTGATGATTACTTTTATGCTGCCTTTATATGCTTTCTAGTCACCATTCACTTGCATTGTATGCAAGTGTACAGAGCTGAGATATTTTTTCTAAAAACCTTAGTTTGTGTTCAGCAGAAAAAATAAAGTCATACACATCTGGGATTGCATAAGGGTGAGTAAATGATGAGAGCGGTTTCATTTTTGGTTGAACTATCCCTTGAATTATTCCTAATAATAATAATAATAATAATAATAATAATAAAACAATTCTCATATTTGTTATTATTATTCATAAATATATTATTCATGTGTTATATTTAAATTGTATATATCTTATTATATTTATTACATATAATTATATCTACATATAGTGTCAAGAAGTTGCAGCCTTTATTATAATCCAGAATTAGGAATTCTTAAAATTGGGATTCCTACATCCTTTCTATGACATCTCTGTAACTATAACAGTCAATGTTCATTTTTATTAATCTCAAACAAAATGGGATTTTGCAGGTGTTTTGAACAATAATTGTTATCTTTATTTATGACATGTTCCTGATTCATTTCAAATGCAGAACACACTGATTTGACTGATTATTTCCACTGGCCTGTGCTGTCAAACTTTGAATTTATACTGGAGGGACACACACACACACACACACACACACACACACACACACACACACACAACTCATTACGACACATTTTTGGAAAAATGTAGTGCCTAACGCCACTCCAAAATTACTCCTGGGTCCGAGTGAACGACCCCTGGCTTACTAAACGAAAACCAGTTCAGTGACTCCCAAAGGAAGTGCCACAACATTACATGCTGACGTCATCATTGACCGCCACGAGGTGACGTGCAGACCGCAGCACAGCTCTTTAGAGCAAATCATCCGCCGAATTGACACGTAGCCCAGCATTGAAATAAAGGTGCATGTTCTTCACTGACACACTATTTCACCAACTTCTTCAGCACATACATTTTAAATATATCGCTATTAAAAATCGGTAAAGTTTCACCTGTTTACATGCTGACACAGTGGAGGGTGGTTAGACCCTCTTAGCATCAGCGCTATTCAAGAATTAAACATCATCAGCGTCAATAGGACATCAGTCCCCGATCTTTGATTTCCGTTATCTTTATAACGCTTTTAAACACGGTTAATGACGTATAACAATGGCTTCCAGCATCATTTAGTATCAGATCAGAGCAGGTCGCACTTTCTCACATCCGCATTTCTTACACCTTGAAGTTCAGTGTAACCTTCCGCCTGCGGTAGAAGTGCTGAGGCTAGGACCGTCACCATTTTGAATGTCTGGCCCGTTCCTCCTTCCGTCGATTGAGAAGATTGCACTTGTTTTCTGGTATCATAACGGCTGGTGAGTGAGACATTATTCTAACCGTAAACCTTAACGACTTTGCACGCGACTGATGCGGCCCGGAGCTGTCAAGCTGCTCGGTTTTATGCGTATTTGGGAGGGTTGACGCTAGGCTGCATTGGAGGTAGAACACACAAGCTAAAGCACCGGGACGCTGTCACTCACTCGAGCGCTGGCAAACTGTTCCTCACTGTATATCCACGGGCAGTATGACGCTACCAGGCGTGTCCGCCGTGAAATACCAGTTAAACCACATCCTCTGAATGTACCAGTTGGTAGCCTGTAATGTAGGATATGAGCTGTGTGTATGTAATCCTTCGTCAGATCGACGCTCAGTTTGAGGCCTGACTGGATTCCAGTCATACACGCAGCGCTTCATTCACTGGCATAACACAGGACCTAAAGAGGTATTTGATTCAAATAACATTTCCACTAGTACTCTTTGAAAGTACTTACGTGCACACGTTTTTACCTCGGCTCACTGTTTATCCTTTAGCTTGGCACTGGAAGGTTTGGTCCAGAAACATCAAAGTCATCAACAGTCTTCTCGAATATTAAGGATTAAACGGTCAATGTGTGTGCATATAGTGTGCAGACGTAAACATTACGAGTATGAGGTTTGTTTAGTCACGAGTGCTTTCGATGGGACATGCTAAATCATTCTTATTGTTGGACTTGAAATGTAGGGTTAGTTAGGTATGTTTGTGCTTTCTCATATATAGTCTATTTATAATGTCTTTACATCCGTTTGGCTTGAGATGGAAATATGAATGGCGTGTTGGCATCTCTCTCCATTGTAATTGTGGAGTAAGGTTACAGAAATAAAGGAAGTGGCCGTCTGTAAACGTGTACCTTTCAAAGTCAGTCCTCCCAGTCCCTGCTTCAGTTTGCACGGTTACTGGATTATATTTGCATTCTCTGTCCACTCCAAGAGTGTCTGTGATTTCACTTTTGTTGGAAAAGGCCTTGCCGCCTCTGGTTCAGTTCCCACTTTCCCAACATACTTCTAACGAAGTACTCATACTTTGCAACTTTCACCCCCTGAGTTCTCAGGGAGTGGACGTGGTGCTTTACTTTAAAGGAATATTCCGGGTTCAATACAGGTTAAGCTCCATTGACAGCATTTGTGGCATAATATTGATTACCACAAAATATAAAATATAGACTTGTACCTCCTTTTCTTTAAAAAAGCAAAAATGTAGGGGGGACCTGGGTAGCTCAGCAAGTAAAGACGCTGAATACCACACCTGGAGTCACGAGTTCAAATCCAGGGCGTGCTGAGTGACTCCAGTCAGCCCGGTTGCTAGGGTGGGTAGAGTCACGTTGGGTTAACCTCCTCATGGTCGCCATAATGTGGTTCTCGCTCTCGGTGGGGCGCGTGGATGCCGTGGAGAATAACGTGGGCCTCCACAAGCGCTACGTCTCCACGGTAACACGCTCAACAAGCCACGTGATAAGATGCACGGATTGACGGTCTCAGACGCGGAGGCAACTGAGATTCGTTCTCCGCCACCCGGATTGAGGCGAGTCACTACGCCACCACGAGGACTTGGAGCGCATTGGGAATCGGGCATTCCAAATTGGGGAGAAAAAAAAAAAGCACAAATGTGGGTTCCAGTGATGCACTTGCAATGGAAGTGAATCTGTAAATGTTAAAATACACGCTGTTTTAAAAGTATAGCCACAAGACGTAAACAAAATACATGTTAACATTAGTTTGTGGTAAATTCGCTTGCCAGCCTTTTCTGTGTAAAGTTATGTCCACTTTGTTGCCATGAAGTAAACCACGCAGTAAACCATGTAATCCTACACAAAAAAAATGAGCATGATATAAACAAATTTACAGCTCGAGTAATACAGGGCTTTTAACAGAAAATGTATTTTAACTGCTTTTATAGAATTGTACGCTTTGTGTTTCTGCCATTTTACTCCCCCAAAATTGGCTCCATTCACTTCCATTGTAAGTGCCACACTCTAACCTTGATTTTTGCTTTTTTAAAAGAAAAGGACGAGTCGAAATGAATTTGTGGTTATCAACTTTATGCCATACATGCTGGCGATTGAGCTTAAACATTATTCATTCACCCCAAAATTAAAATATTCTCATCATTTAGTCGCCTTCATGCCACCACATAATGCAATTGAACAGGGTCCATAACTTTGTAGCTCAAAAGAGTGCATAAAGGCAGCATAAAAGTAATCAATTCGACTCCAGTGGTTAAATCCGTATATTCAGAAGTGACACGTGTGTGTGAGAAACAGTCCATTTTTGACTGTAAATCACCAATTTCAAACTGCCGTCTTAAGTGCTCTTCTCTCCTAAGAGTTCTTCTGTTGTCTTTGGCGATTCACATTCTTTGTGCATCTCTCCACCTACTGGGCAGAGAGGAGAATTTAAAGTATAAAAGTACTTAAATATTGATCTGTTTCTCACCCACACCTATCATAGCACTTCTGAAGATATAGGTTGAACCACTGGAGTCTTTTATGCTACCTTTGTGCTTTTTGGACCTTTAAAGTTTTGGACCCTGTTGACTTGCATTGTGTGGACCTACAGAGACCTGTTCAGCAGAAGAAAGAAAGTCATACACATCTAGGATGGGATGAGGGTGAATAAAATATGAGAATTTTCATTTTGGGATGAACGATCCCTTTAACTTGTACTGAACCCTGAATATTCCTTGAAACAATGGATATCCTGTTCTTTCAACTGATTTGGTGAGGGTGTTTCCAATTAGTTTATACCTCTACACAGAGAAACTTGAAAGTCACCTCCTTGTGGGGGTTGGGTCTCTTTTTTTATTTATTTATTTATTTTTTGGTGCTCTTCTCCTGGTTGCTAAGCACAGCTTCCATGTGATCATCCCTGTCCCTCTGAAGGCAGGTGTTAGATGAAACGGCTTAGTGTCGTAGAAACAAGAGATATGATAATATTGTGCCTTGTAACCTGAACTTGTCTTTCCCGGGCTCACATTTGAAAATATTAAGACAAATAATAAAAAAAGTGAAAGGTTACACAAAAATAAATGCTCCCATTATCATAACATTGGCATGATGGCATATAGCAACACCTAACACTTAGTCATTGGATTATCATGTTTTTATTCCAAATTAGGACATATGCAAATGTTGTTGGAACAGCTGCTTTTTGTGTGTGGAAGTGGGTTCTTGTTTCATTTACCTAAATACACTCTGATGATCCAATTGTTTGAATCAGTTTGTAACAGCAGTTATAAACTCTTTACATTCCCATCTGCTAGGGCTGAACGATTTGGACAAAAAAAAATGTAATAGCGATTATTTTGAAAAGCGTTGCGATTGTGATTTGAACTGCGAATGATAAACAAAAGTGAATGATTTTAACAAAAAAATAAAAAAATAACATTTTATATGTTTTGCCCATGCTCTACTGCCAACCGGAAAGGCTGTTCCATACGGTTCTAAAAAGTGTATTCACGCTTGCGTCTTAAAAATGCACAATTTTATGCAACACTAGCGCCACTGAATGGAATTGCAAAAATAAACGAAGCTTTCTGAAAACACCCCTCGCCTGCTTGGTCCCGCCACCAACTCACGCCATTGAGTAATGTTGTTGCTTCCTTGTAGTTGCTTCTGCATTATAAGCTGAGAAAGAAAAAAGTATTTTAATGCTGAAAAAGTTACATAATTCAGCTTTAATAAAATGATGAAACAGAGGAGACAATACAACAATAATTATTTGGGCGTAGAACTAAAGGAACTGAAGAAAGCAACTGTTTGTAGTTGAGTTGACAACATCCTTTTAATGCAGTGAAATGCTCTCATCTTCCCTACTGTTCACAAAAATCTGGTGTCACTGGGTTATTTTAGATTTGTATAGTAAATTGTAGCAGCCAAACCTGTGAAATTACGCAAAGAGAATCTTTAGAGCTTTAAACATAATGCATTTAGCGCACGTTTGCACACCGAACCAAACTTGGCACATCTGTCACTCGGGGCACCAGATAGATAGAATTTGTGTGTATCGAGCACAGAACAGGTCTGAAATCACTGAAAACACTTGTGACCCTGTTTAAATGTATGAAAGCACTACATGCAACAGCAGACTGCATGTTCAGACTATTTATTTATTTATTTAAAGGGCTAGTTCACCCCAAAATGTAAATTGTATCATCATTTACTCACCCTCATGCCTGATCTTTAAAAATGCTACATATCACCCTCAGGTCTGAAACCTACCATGATCTCTTACATCATCAACAAATGGCAAACTGAATGGGATCAATGCATTACAGACCAATTGCGTGAAATCAACCCTGTAGTGGGTAAAAGATGCATCTTTAATTTCAGTAATCGCTGGGATCAGATCATTTACACCCATTGCCGAATAGGACATTCCAGACTACGATTCCAGTTCCTCTTAATGGTTCCAGTAACAATTCATGTAAATCTTTTAGTACTTTTTCTTTTTTTTTTTAAGAATTATTTAGAAATGAGAAATGCAATTTCTGCTGTCTGTTACCAAATAAAGATCATTTCGGATTTGTACAGAGCAGATATAACCAATCAAAATTAAATTTAATACAGTTCTTGTAAAAGGTGTATTTGCAGACTTTTTAGAGACATAATTACAATCCAATAATAGATCCTTACTCTATTTTAAATAAAGAAATCTAAACCAACACACAATGTGATGGCATATTTCATTAGTTCATTTATTATTTTATAAAATTCCACTTATTACAAAACATTTGTATCTTTAATTATACATTGTCATATGAACAATCAGTCACTAACTGCACTGCTTGATTTAATAGAGACACAGTTCATCATTAAATAAACAGTAACGGTTCCAGAGACGGTTTAGTCTGTGTTTTGTAGCCTAATGTTGCACTTGAGGCTTGTGAGACTTCAACAGTTCTTATTTAATTTCGAGTTGGACATTCATAACTTGCACATCAGTATAAGATTACTTGTATACTGGAAGCGCTGTGTTTCGCGCTGTTGATTCAAAAGAACCGGCTCCTTTGAATAATTATTTCGGGAATCGAACTGTACCGGAAGCGCATATGTTTCACGCTGTATAAAGAGCCGTCTCGAGACTCGTTCGATTGGGAATTAAATACACTGGTAGAACTGTGTGTTTTTACGCTGCAGAGTCAGTAAAGGGCAGCGCTGCTGGAAACACTGTCAGAGTATTTGAGGACCGTGTTCCAGCCATATCGGCGGAAAATTGCACGCTGGAGAACCGTTAACGGAACCAGAGGTCACAAAGATCATGCGATTCCGGTATCTTTTTAAAGAATGGAACCGGTTCTGAACAAGAACCTGTTCTCGGTTCCCAACCTTATTCCAGACTCACACATGTGTTCTTAATATCAGACGAAGATCCACCATTATGCACTGCGTGCCAGAATCCACTATCCTTGAAAAAAATTATTTATTGGATTGTGCTGGATTTATTTCTTAAGAGGAAATTATTTTACTCCGCAAACACTTTTGAAGAGATTTTTAACAAAGTCAACCCTGAATCAGTTTGAGTTCTTATCGATAATAACATGTAAAACCGTGCGTTTTTTTTTTTTTTTTTTTTAAAAACACTCTACCTTTTAATATTTTTTAACTTGTTTTTCGCCATGAAATTAGCCTTGGAAGCTGGCATGGCGTAAAATCACTAAATAACTAACATCACCCTCATGGCATCCCAGATGTGATTAGGGCTATGCAATATGGACAAAAAAATATCTTGATAATTTCTTGACAGATATTGCAATTTCAAATTTTAATAATGATTTTGGCATTCATAAATGCATTTCAGGGTTAACTTGTGAAAATTAACTTCAACGGCAGTTGGTATCTCTTGTCGAGTGTTTGTATAATTTTTGGGACGTGGTACACGTGGGTACCATGCATGTACCATGTATAAATGATACGTGATGGTGTCAGTTATTTCTTGATGCCTTTGTGGGCTCCTCTTGTATGGTGTGCAGCTTGCAAATGCCTGAATATAGAGGTCTGCTCGGGGATAGATTTTTCAGGGTGATGTTAGTTATTTTTGCTCTTGCAAAAATGTACGATTTTGTCCCGCTTTCGCCCACAACTTTCACGTTTTGTCCGGCTCCCACCCACAAAAGCCTGCAGGTAGAGGTCTATGTGAATTATTCACTCCCACTCAGGCTATTTTTTCCAATTCCCACCCGTAAAAAAAACGGAGAGAGAGAAAACACTCTAAAATGGCCAAATATCAGATTTAAAGTCACAGCTTTCTGCGGTTTAGAAATCGCTTATGCTCACAACGCGATTTTATTGAAATTTCGATAAATTGTGCAGCCCTAATGTGTATGACTTTCTTCTGCTGAACACAAATGAAGATTTTTAGAAGAATATTTCAGCTCCATACAATGCAAGTGAATGGTGATCAGCACTTTAAAGCTCCAAAAAGCACTCCAGTAGTTGAAATAATGTCTTTAAAGCAAAACGATTGCTTTGGGTGAGAAACAAATCAATATTTAAGTCCTTTTCACTATAATTATTTACACCCGGTTGCTCTTTAATGCACATCCACGAGGGGACTCAGTTCACGCTGCCTCTCTCGTGACGTGAGTGCGCCGGCATGTTCACTCGAGAACTGACGTGATACAACCGGAAGTGGCAGCCCTTGTGGTTCGATAATCGCACTGGGCCATATCGCGATTTTATTTCGATTAGTCACAAAACCCTACCGTCTGCCCGAATCTCCCCAAGTTTGCAGTTGTTTGATGCCTTATGCAAAATACACAAAAGTGAATACACAGTGGAACAATAATCTTACTATCCTGAGAGTAGGAAGTAAGGTCACTTAAGGCAGACCTTGGAGAAAATATTTAAGCCCCCAACAGCTTTTGAAGTATAAAGCTACCCTGCCTACTGTCACCTTAATCCCTCTTTTGTACCCAGTCTGTCCTCTAAGCAGTGAGGTGAACCCTGTACTATAAGCAGTTCCCATGTGTATTTTGGTGAAGTCTTTCATATTTTAATTTCTTTAGGCAAAGATTATGTGCTCGAATAAGCGGTTCTGCATTACTTGGAGCAGTGTAATTGAATGAAAGCTGATGTTCCTCTTGCTGTCAAAGTGGATGATAAAGCCTCATGTTTTAGTGGCTTGGTGTGTATAGTCAGACTTATTGAAATTCATGACAATGCATTCTTAATTCCTGTAAAGGTGAGTTCCTCATTCATTCAACTGTAAATGCTATGGCAATAGTGATGTCACAATAGTTAATGCTGAATCACTAATTGTATATACACGGCTATGGTTGTTGGTTGATGCGTAAAACCCATCTTGTATTCCTTTGGCATGCATACTGCCAGTTCTTTTTGAAAACAGGGAGAGTAGATCAGTGGCAAGAGCTGTTTCGGGAAGCACTTCCTTTTCTTGCAGTTGTTCCCTTGAGCGAGCTACCTAACCTATGGTGGTGGGAGGAAAAATAGTGTCAGTGATGCATCACGATTCTTTCGCCAACGATTCTGAATTGATTCTCAAAACATTCAGAATTGATTCAGAGTTCAGTTTAAACCGCGGCAGTGCAGTGGCGCACGCCAAAGACAAATGAGATGATAGAAACATAAACGCCCGATAGACACGCAAAAACTAATGCCAGGCGCACACAAGGCTGTTTGCAGACTAACAGAAGTATCACTAGCTGTTTGAGTCTGTGTATCAACCGCACAACCGTTCATGCCCGAGTGAAACTACGATCCCGAAATGCATTTACAAATACATGCACATGCTCGTGACTGTTATTGCACTGATTTGCATAGAATGGGATAAAACAGCTGAAAATCTGATACGTCTGATAACTCGTGTTTGAAATCCATCGTAGTGTGTGTGACGGGGTCACGATACCTGAGACTTCATGGTCGCAGTGCAAACAGATGGAAGAGTTCATATGAGATGCTTGATAAATGTCTAAGGTAACAATCCCGCTATTTAAACCGCTTTACCTGTGCTGGTGTGGAGAGAAGCTGACATCTGCACAATCACAGAAGCAGATAACACATCCTAGACCAGAAACTTGTGGTTATAGTTTAAATTAAAATAAACAGGCTAAGTATAGATTAACTTTAATTAAATACTATTACATTTTTTTATTAACAATGCATTAAACAAAAAAATTTATTTTAATATAATAAGTATATAATAGTGTTTATGTAATGTGACTCATTCTGATTTTTGAAAATAGCTGTTCAATTAAAAGCTAAAAGGGAAAATAAGTTCATATCTATCTGAGTGAGTGTATTATTACATATCTTTTACTTATTTTAATAATTAATTTTTATTTTATTTTTACTCTTATTTCTTGTTCTTGGTTTTAAAATAGTTTTTTTTAATCTTATTTTCTTTATAATTTTGTATGTGAAGCACTTTAACATTCAAATGTGCTATATAAATAAAGTTGCATCGCCTATTGATAAAAAAATTGGAGGACAAGATGCATTGTGATGCATCGAGAATCGTTTTGTAATTGAATCGTTACCCTTTGAATCGTAATCGAATCGTGAGGCCAGTGAAGATTCACACCTCTGCTAACCAACATCACATCTAGGAGTTACCGGTAGCTTTCATCTTCCCTGTGCTGTGCAAAGCTTGTTACAGGAGGCAGAGTGGGACTTGGAAAAATAATTTTCTTGCAATTCTTCTGAAGTCTATCCATCATACTTTTTTTTTTTTTGTCCTCTTTATTGTTTCCCAGGGTAAATTTTTCTTCCTTAGTAGCACATAAGTTTGGCATTTCTTCGTAAAATGTCTTTTTCGTCTTTCTTTAGGCACAGCTTGACATATGAAAAGGGCTTCCTTTGGTTCTAAATGAAGTCCTTTTCAAAATAGTTTGTGATGGATGTTTAGTCTTTTAAAAGGCTAACAATGGTGATACAGTGTCTTAGTAATGCCAGCCAAATTTTGATAAGAGCTCCACTCAAACTGTGAGCACAGAACAGGTCTGAAACCACTAGGGCTTGGTATCGATACAGATTTCCCGATTCTGATTTGCAAGCTCTCGCTTCGATTGCGATTCTATATTGATTCATTTGGGTATATTTCATTTATAATGTCCCTGAAATTCTCTCCCAGCTAATGCTGTAAATTATAAAGGGGACCTTCTTACTAGGTACATTGCGATTACTATTAATTATATTTTATTCATTTTTCCATTTTATGCACATTTTAGAATTTAAAAAATGAACAAATCAATTTAATCAATAAATATGATATTGCATATATTATATTTTGCTATGTTTATTGTTTAATTGCATAATATGTCATATTTACAAGTATTTACATTAATTTGTTGAACATGTTAAAACTGGTAATTGGCTCTAAAACTGTGTGGCATAATGATTGTTGTACCATAACTTTTATTTCTATCACTTGACCATGCACTTACAGTGCTCAATGCAGCAGGATTATTGTAGTTTTTGTTTTTATTGTGTTTTGTGTGTTGGTTTTAAATTTAAGTTTTTTTTAATGGTGCATAAATAGTTTTTATTTCGTTTGTAATTTTTTGAAAATGCCCATTTTTAGTTTTTATTTAGCTTTATTAGTTTTATTTTTTATCCGTTATAACACCACTAAATCTTATCAGTAACACTTTACAATAAGGTTGTATTTGTTAACATTAGTTAACTTATCTTAGTTAAAATGAACTAACAATGAACAACACTTACAGCACTAATTCATCTTGGTTCATTTTAATTCCAACATATACTAGCATATTTTTAACATTTAAAAGTTGAATATATTATATCTGTTAACATTAATGCATTATAAACTAACTGCAATGAACAATTGTAAATGTATAAATTAACACTGACCAAGAATTATAAATGCTTTCAAAAATATTGTTCTTTGTAAATTCATGACATCTAATAGGGATGTGCCAGGATGGTCGACCAGTCGATTAGTCATCCAACAACCAACTTGTCAATTAGTGGGGTCAAATACTAACATAAATATTTTTATTGGTGGTGGTTTTAATGGGAAACACAATTCTCAAATGAATTAAGAGACATCACTTCTCTGAGAGAGTTTTTTCTTGATGATAGCTTGCTGTGCTTAACAGTGAATTTTAGTCAGCACAGTGAAACCCTCTGCAGTGCTCTTTAATGCTTTAGGTTTAGTCTTTTTATGCGCTGTTGTTGCAGCAAAGCACTGAATCAACAATACATTTCAAGACAATCACTCTCTTACATGAAATCCTCTGCTATGAGTAATATTCCCGTATTTGGGAGGTGCTGTGGAGAGATTAAAGTCTTGCTGACTCTGACTGACAGTGCTTAAAATTGTTGCTGTAGATAAGGTTTTGAACTGCTTGATGTCGTGAACTAGATGTGTACATGCATCATTATCTAGCAGTTCTGCGCTTTTGAATGTGGAGCGAGGATCGCCCTGAAGCACTCCGGTTACATTGAATTGCTTCATTCTGCGTTCAGGATGCACACAAGCGGTTTTGTGCCACTCTGTATTGGAGCCTTAATTCTTTCTTTTCTTACTTTGATAGTTATGTGCAATAAGATTTTATAGTTATTTAGCCTATTTATTTGTTGAAAATCCACTAGTCACCATGTTGAAGTGCTGCACCTAGTGTCCGTATATCCCTCTAAAAGGCATCTGATGGGGGTCACCTGAACATAACGGAGCCTATTTATAACTATTATCCTTAACACAGACTAGTCATCTAGTCGTTCAAACAATCGACCGACTAGTCAATTAGGATAATTGGTAGTTTTGCACATCCGTAATTTCTAATGCATTTAATATTGTTAGTATAAAGCACATAATTGTAAAGTGTTATCAGTATTATCTGCCTGTGACTCTTGATCAGAAACTCATGCTCAAAATAATACCATCAGAATTTAAGTTAAGGTTTTATTTGTGAAATTCACATTCTGCAGCACTTGCAGAGATGAATGAAATGTGCTATAAATGTGCCATTTATATGTACACTGGATGCCAAAAGTTTGGAATAATGTACAGATTTTGATGTTTCGGAAGGAAATTGGTACTTTAATTCACCAAACTGGCATTCAACTGATCACAAAGTATAGTCAGGACATTATTGATGTAAAAAAACAGCACCATCACTATTTGTAAAAGTACCCATTTCCAGCAGCCATCACTCCAATTTGGTACTAGAAAATCACTTGCCATTATATCAAACACAGTTGAAAGCTATTTGGTTCATTAAATGAAGCTTAACATTGTCTTTGTGTTTGTTTTTGAGTTGCCACAGTCTGACTGTCATGTCTTAAGGTTAATATTAGGTCATAAATGGCAAAAAAGAAACCTCTTTCTCTAGAAACTTGTCATACAATCATTGTTTTGAGGAATTAAGGCTATACAATGCTTGAAATTGCCAAAAAACTGAAAATTTCATACAAAGGTGTACATTACAGTCTTCACAGACAAAGGACAACTGGCTCTAACAAGGACAGAATGAGATGTGGAAGGCCAGATGTACAACTAAACAAGAGGATAAGTACATCAGAGTCTCTAGTTTGAGAAATAGACACCTCACATGTCCTCAGCTGACAGCTTCATTGAATTCTACCCACTCAACACCAGTTTCATGTACAACAGTAAAGAGAAAACTCAGGGATGCAGGCCTTATGGGAAGAATTGCAAAGAAAAAGCCACTTTTGAAACAGAAAAACAAAAAGAAAAGGTTTGAGTGGGCAAAGAAACACAGACATTGGACAACAGATAACTGGAAAAGAGTGTTATGGATCTTAACCCCACTGAGCTTTTGTGGAATCAGCTAGACTGTAAGGTGCGTGAGAAGTGTCCGACAAGACAGCCACATCTATGGCAAGTGCTACAGGAAGCGTGGGGTGAAATGTCACCTGAGTATCTGGACAAACTGAATCTTCGGTAATGAACAAGCAGACAGAGCCGCCAGAGAAGCACTATCTACTGAACCAGTAAAATGCCCTATACCTTCCATAGATCTGAAACCTATATACTTTGTATATATCAAAAACAAATGGCAGTCGGAGTGGGATCAATGTTTAAACAACAAATTACGAGAAATAAATCTTGTTGTTGGAACAAGATATGTGTTCCCTTTTAATAATCACTGGGATCGAGTCATTTATACACAATGCCGGATAGGACATACAAGACTCGCACACCAATTTTTACTATCAGGAGAAAATTCACCAAAGTGCTCATCTTGTCAGAACCCACTATCCATTAAACATATTTTACTGGACTGTCAGTGGAACCTGTATTATTCAGTTGATTCTTTTGAAAAGGTTTTAATCAAGTGAATCCAAATTTAATGTGAAGGTTTTTAGGAAAATTAATCTTAAACACTTTAATTAACTCTATTTTTAAATAACTAAACATGGTTCCCGCCATGAATATAGCCATAGAAGCTGGCATGGCGTAAAAAATGAAAGAAACAAACAAACAATCTGGACAAACTGACAGCTAGAATGCCAAGGATCTTTAAAGCTGTCATTGCTGCACGTGGAGGATTTTTTCATGAGAACTCTTTGAAGTAGTTTAAGAAGTTCTGAACATTTTTTTCAAATTGTAATTGTAATTTTTCATGTTATTAAAGTCCTGACTATACATTGTGATCAGTTGAATGCCACTTTGGTGAATAAAAGTACCAATTTCTTTCCATAAGAGCAAAATCTGTACATTATTCCAAACTTTTGGCCGCCAGTGTACGTGCCATACATTTAGCTGGAACTACTCTGACATCTCCTCTGCATTTATCAGCAGCATGGACTGGAATCACACATGTCAGATGGCCCAAGTAGTTGCTTATTAGCCAAAGTTTCCAGAGGTCATGGAATTAAATATATTCAGAGGTTCTGTCTCTGCAGTGTTTCCTAGACAGCGGCACCATTATTTGCTGGTTTATTTTGGTGTCATCCAGAGGCCCTCCCCCAGATTTACGTTCCTCTAAACATCACATGTGCAGGCGAACTGTGATTGGTTGTTTTAACATGTCAAACAGCCGGTACTTTTTGATGAATAATAGGCCCAATATATTTATTCAGTGCACCTGTTTTTTGTGATTGTGGCTGAGAGAATAGGCAGGCTACACCAAACTGGAGTCAAACAGTTATGCGATCCACTGCAAACAACAAATGTAAAGCTTTCAATAGACAACATCATGAAAACTGTCTTGTCTGCAGCTTTAGTTAAGCTGGAACTGCTAATTGCCCTTAGCCCGTGTGTCATCTGCATGGAGAAGTTAGCTAATGCTAACATAGTGTCAAGTAAACTGAAAAGGCTCTTAAAAATTAAGCATCCCTGCCTCAAAGGAAGAAGACTTGGCTTTCATAGAACTGACAGAAGACCAAAATCAGCACGAATGGGAGTACATGCTGAACTGGGTGAAGGCATCTTACACAATATACAAGGGGCTAGTTACTTATTGGCAGAGCTTATTGAGGCTGAAAAAAAGATTATTGGTGTCTTATGGCTAAAATGGTTTAGAATCACTAATTTGGGAGTTTTCTTTTTTATGAATTGTTTCAAAGTACATTGACATCTCTAAAGCCCACCCAGTTAAACTTTGTTGTAAGTGCAGGGGTGCTTAGAGGAATATTTTGATGTGCAACATTTGCATGTACATGTAGTTTAGTACAATATTAACATGGTATTTACCTTTCTTTTTTCATGTACACACTAGGGGTGGGAATCTTTAGGCACCTCACGATTCTGGGAGTCACGTTATGATTCCAAAACGATTCCTGATACATCTACATTAACCTTATTGATTATTCTGCTGTGCAAAAGCAAAATACAGTAACTGAAATCTATCCCAAGCCTTTTCATTTTTATTTTAACTATAACTATCGGTTGCTGGTCCAGGCTACATGAGACATCTGCTTTTATGAGAGTGAAGGGTTCAGCTTCTCCTTTCCTCACCACAGATAATGGTAAAGCGGCACAAATATCCTGATTATCATCAAGCATATCGTATACGCTGTTCCATATGTTTGCATGCAAGTACAAGTCTCATCTGCTTGAAATTTGTCTGAAGAGTGGTCAGGTGTGCGCACTATTCCGACGAGCGAGAGGCCGGCAAAAATAACAAACTGCTGTCTCATTATTTTCAGCAGTTTTTTTCCTGTTTTGTGCAAATTAGTGCAATACTAATGTACATGCGAGCTCGTCTTTCATGTTGTTTGTTGACATGTAATCACAAATAAACTCTCCTGCTATGTGCGTGAGTTTGTGAATGAATTTCGGGATCGTAGTTTCATTTGGAGACGAATGGTGTATGTGGTTGATGTATCCAGCCTGCGATCAGTTTTGTAGTGTGAGCTTGGCTTTAGTTTCTATCATCTGTCTCTGGCACTCCCATAAGCGCCACTCCGCTGCTGTGTTTTAAACTGATCTCAGAATCGATTCTGAATTTTTGAGAATCGATCCAGAATCATTGGAGAATCGCGACGCATTGGAGAATCTTTTTTTTTTTTTTTCTCCCACCCCTAGTACACGCCATTTTTTTTTTCTTCTCACCTTTAATAAAAACAATTTGTATTCTGCTGTAGCCTATGTTAGAAGATCTCACGAAAATTATACAGTCATAATTACTGTAAGAGGAATAATACTGATAAAAAAAAATCTTCCAAGTTATTGGAAAACAAAGTTCTCCTATCTACAGCTGTATATAGACATTCAGTGCTTTGGCTAAAAATGAAATATCAAAAATTTCAAAAAGCTTGGCAAAACATTTAAGGAATGTTCCAGGTTCAGTATAAGTTTAGCTCAAATGACAGCATTTGTGGCATAATGTCTCTCGTTTATTTAACAAAAAAGCAAAAATTGTGGTTATGGTAAGGAAATTACAATGGAAGTGAATGGGGCCAGTCCATAAACGTTGAAATACAGTCAGTGCTCAACATTAAACATTGTCACGTGCCTGTCCTTCGGACAACTAAATTGGTCATTCACTTGTCCAAGTAAAAAAGTTACTTGTCTGGAGACAAAAAAAGAAAGGACATACGAAAGAAAAAAAGAAAAGCCTCTATCATCATCATTTACACGAATGCCCAATTCCCAATGCGCTTTTAAGTCCTCGTGGTCACGTAGTGATTCGCCTCAATCCGGGTGGTGGAGGATGAATCCCAGTTGCCTCCGCGTCTGAGACCATCAACCCGCGCATCTTATCACGTGGCTTGTTGAGCGCGTTGCCATGGAGACATAGCACGTGTGGAGGCTTCATGCCATCCACGCTCAACTCACCACGTGCCCCACCGAGAACGAACCACATTATAGGGACCACGAAGAGGTTACCCTATGTGACTCTACCCTCCCTAGCAACCGGGCCAATTTGGTTGCTTGGGAGACCTGGCTGGAGTCACTCAGCACGCCCTGGGATTCGAACTAGTGAACTCCAGGGGTGGTAGCCAGCGTATTTTACCACTGAGCTACCCAGTCCCCCCTCTACAGATGGTTTTATTACACAAAGCGGTTTTGCAATTTCTGCCTTTTCTTGCTGTATTATGAGGGAGTGCCATGATAACGTGACGAGACAAAATGAGATCTCTCCAACATTGCACGCTTGCGATGAAGACAGCTTTGTTGATTTATAAACAGGAGCAATAGTTTTATCGCACCGCTCGCTTAGAGACGTGGTACAACACCATTCACATGTCCAATTAACAGGTTTATACCCGTTTATATATCAAATCTAAAGTTCAGTAAATATGCTCTTCCCCACTTCCCCTTCACTTTTGTCATTCATGCTTCGCTGGGCAATGACATTGTATATTTGTCAAAGTGCTCCCCTTTACACTGTCCATTTACGAAACAGAACCCTCTATCCCTGCAATTACATCCGTTGTTTTGCTGGAAGATGCTGAGAATGTCTTTGTTTAGCAAGTAATTACTGTAGTTTCTCTCTGTCTAGAGCAGCTTAATTGGGTGCTGCATGCTAACAGATTAAAAGTGCCGGGTTTCCTCTGTTATGGCGAGCCTAAAAGCAGCTCTTGTCTCTCTGCGTGGAGAACAATTATGAATATTAACTTTCTGTTGTGCATCTTGGCACATTTGACCTGCTAATGTGATTAATGCACAATCTCAGAGCAGCAAACCACTTGTGGAGCTCTGCCTTTTCAGTGGCACAGAATACTTGCATTTAATTATAAGGTGACCTCACACTGTCCACATTCTCCATCACTCCACCTGTCCATTGAGAGAAGCATGGAGAAGCTTTGTGAGGGGTGAAAGTAGTACTGTAATATTTGTCTGAGGAATGTCAAGTCCTTTCAGCCTCTGTCTGCAGCATGAGTCATTTCCTTTGCCCCTCAGTGATCTTAGTGTTTATATAGACTACTCCACATTCATATATTAACAGCTCTGTCTGCCACAAAGCAGTCCCCTCACATCAACTACTACTCCAAATTCCTAATGTAATCCAGAGAGGTTTTTGATAAATGAGCCTTCTCTCCCAATTAGCAGCCCCAGCTTACTCCTTCCATAATATCACTTTTCGTTTTACTGTTTATGAGCCTGTGTTTATTTGGGATGCATGATACCATTTCTTTCTCTTCCGATACCCAAGCCCCGAGTTTGCTGTAAGTGCGCGTCAACAGAGCAGCACTCATTTAGTTGGGATTGTCGGACTGATACCCGATCCGGTTAAAAACATCAGCATCGGAGATTATTCCTAGTAGGGTTGCTCCGATACCAAAATTTTGGCTTCAGTACGATATCAGCCCTGGTACCTTGGTATTGATACTAGATTGATACTTTGGCAACAAATAAATAACCTCAGATTACTGATAAAATCACACAGAAAAGGACTTGATTAAAATAATTTTTCTGGATTCCATGTTTTGTTTTAATTAAATGTTATCATCAAAACAGTGTTAAATAAAATAAATACATAAAGCTGCTCAACACTAAACACACTGCATTATGTGTATCATGTGTGATCTGTTGTGTGTGTGTGTGTGTGGATGGATGAAGTAATTGACAGAGCAGAGTGGCACCTCTTCATTCTGCGGCATGCAGCGCCTGTAGACTGCATATTAACCTCTTCAACTCTGGAGCATTTTTGGGCTGCCGCCAGCTATTTTTCTTACACAAATTTAAAAGCTCATCATTTTCACATACTGTGGACTGCCATAAACTGGTCTCATTTTTTTCAGGACCCATCCCCCCGGATAAAAATAGTCCAAATATTAATAAATAATATTGTATATGTTATACAATCTTATGAATAATATATATATATATATATATATATATATATATATATATATATATATACTTTTTTTTTTATTTGGAGGTAATTCTGGTTCCGTTCACCCAATCTCCCTCCAAATAGTCTTATTTTTTTTCCACTACATGGCAGCAAGTACTAGAAAAAAGAATTTCTTTATCACATTCCGTCACAAAATGCTGATCTGAAATGTTGGTAGCGCTCTAATGCATTTTAGACACAGATGTGCTCGTCCATTGACATTCAGTCTAATTTTCTGTTCCTGCACCACTCCCAATTTTTTATCGAATATCTTGGCCTAGATAATGGAATAGAAGCTCTATCTAGATGTCATTAAAAGCTGAGATCCTCCCCTTTGCGATAATGTATATTATTTTGTTATCAGTAGTCGATAACGTGTGTGTGTGTGTGTATGTTTGTATATGTATATATGTGTGTGTTTTGTTTAGAATGCTTTTCCTGCGGGAATGCATATTTTGTTCTGGACATAGAAGATACAACATTGGATTATTCATGCAATCAAGCTCACAAACAAGTAAACAATGGCTTTTTTTTTTTTTTTTTATAAGAGAAGGTAAAAGCAGATAAAGTTTTTAGCTATTTGGGGCTTACAGCAACAGTGATCGGCGCATAAGTGACGTTTGTATTCGGTGTCTTACAAATATCATATTTCACTTTGTGATTGTTTTAAACTTTGGTATTAGTGCAACAAAATAAACTGCAGTCACTTTCCTGAGAATGAGAGCTTTCATTTGATATATGATTTCTGTTTAAGTGCTATTTTAAAAACTTTTCATATTAATATTTCTACCACATAACCACAAGGTGGCACTTATTTGCGAAGCGGATGTATTCAGTCCTTATTAGGGATGCACCGATCCGATACCTGGATCGATATCGGCTCCGATACTGATGTTTTTAGATGGATCGGGTATCGGTCCGAGCCTGATCCAAATCCGATACTGTGTATTAGTCATGTTCGTTACTGTCGAGCTCCAAAAATGACATAAAAGAACCATAAAAACACCATTGAAGTAGTTCATATGACTCGTGCATTTTATTCAAAGCCACTTGAAGACGTGCGATAGCTCTGTGAATCACAAAAGGCTGTTTAATAAGTAAGTACTTTGTTATTGTTTTACAATACATTGTTTGTTTTTTGCCTTCATTTGGAGTGCTAACACTGTTACATTTAATTGTTTTACTCTTGTGACCAGATGTCAAGCCTACAATGTGCCATTTCCTTTTAAAAACAAAGGGTCCTTCTAAGTAATACATTACCGTATTACTTAAATATCTGTAAACCTTATTGTACTACACAACCCTCCAGTGGAGTAATTCATGTTTGAATGTGAAAGGGAATTATGGGGGTTGAAAGTTGATTCGGTGTATATATATGTTTGCTTTTCTGTTTAATGTGTCTGAATCAATAAAAGGTGTTAATCAGGAAAAAAAAAATCATGAGTTGTTTGTTAGTTTGTGCTGGATTCATGTTGAATGGTGTAAAAATGGGCCCATGCAGCTGAGCATAGGCAGCCATGTAATCTTACCACCTTGTGTGCACACTTTTAATTTTTAATCAGTCTTCAGTGGATTGAAACCTTAGTGCTCTCTCTTCTGTTGAAGGAATGGAATTTCACAGGTGATTCCACCTGCCTCTGTCGAATTGGCTAATGTAGCTGATTATGCTTTGATTATATACTGATTTCCAACTTTTTTTTTTAGAATGATCATCCTCATAGAACATCACCACATGTGCAAGGCAATTATGAGATGCTCAGCATCCTTTGGGATTGTTAGATCTTTGCAGAAAGAAGGATCAAGAGAAAGCTCTGGGGTGTTGTGCATGAAATTCATCTTTCAGTGCAGGAGTGATTTGCGTATTTACATTAACATAGGTATAATTCATTTAGATTTGACAACCCAGTTGCTCTTGTAAACCATCTATTAAAACTAATTCATTAGCTAATATCATAATAGAACATTTAAGAGAAAAGCACACAGATAGCATTCATTAAATGAATATTCCGGGTTCAATACAAGTTAAGCTCAATCGACAGCATTTGTGGCATAATGTTGATTACCTAAAAAAAAGAAAGTTTTTGACATCCTTTTCTTGAAAAAAAAAAAAAAAGCAAAAATCTGTTACAGTGAGGCACTTACAATGGAAGTGAATGGGGCCAATTATTTAGAGGGATTAAAGGCAGAAATGTGAAGCTTATAATTTTATAAAATCACTTTAATATCTTCTGAAAAAATTGTACATTGGATATAACTTTACAGGTTAGTAAGCGATTTAAACACACTAAAATCATGTTAATGCGCATATTTTGTCTTGTGGCTATACTTCTGAAACATTGAGTATTTTAACGTTTATGAATTGGCCCCAGTAACTTCCATTGTAACTGCCTTACTGGAACCTAGATTATTATTTTTTATATATATATAAAGAAAAGGAGGGGCAAATCAAAATAAATTGCGGTAATCAACATTATGCCACAAATGCTGTCGATTGAGCTTGACTTTTATTGAACGCAGAATATTCCTTTAACTCGACGCCTAAAATAGTAGTATAACAGTATTAAAGGGTCAGGATATATTATTATTATTATTTATTTATTTATTTTTTACCTTGTCTCAGGCCCTCTGTCTGAAACGCTACTTTTTTTTAGTGCCATGTCCCCTTTTAAGACTTCAGTATACATACCCACTGATATGATTGGCTAACGTCTTTGCAGAGCAAACACTCCGTGCCGTAACGTGGAACTGTTTTTTTTTTTTTTTTTTTTTTTTTTTTTTTAAGAATAAATGAAAACATGCAAGCGATTTACAGAATCCTTTAAAACACTCAAATATTGAAAGCGATATGTCCCAATTTTGAGTGAAGCATCTAATCAAACAACTACAGATGTTTGTCTAAAATAGCTATCAGACTGAACAATGGGGATATTTAAATTAAACTGCACTGTGATGTCACAATGCAGTCAATTTAAAAACAAGTGGTTTCTGATGAATGGAAACAAATGTTTTTTGTTTTTTGGATTGGAGAGGAAGTTTTGAGTTCTGAAACTTAGGCTACAGTATGTTTTTATAGTACAGTGACTGTCATAGATCAAGGAAAATTTGTATTCATCATGAGATGGGGATGCTCCGATCAGGATTTTTACAGTCAATACCGATCACTGATCTTCTTGCCACCTGATCGGCCAATCCCGATAATTTCATCTTTGATCAGAATCTGTCATAACTGGCTATATGTAAGCTTTCTGCACACTGTCACTATTAATTGAATTTTTCTCTTCCTGGTAATATCACTTTGCCTAGTTTTTACTGTCAAAAAAAGTGTAAAAATTTTAAAAGGCTTATTGAGAAATCTTTTTAAAGAAGACTTTAAAACAAGTATAGGCTAACAAAATATTCTCTATATTAAGATAGGTAGCCCTATAAAAAATAAAGACAAACTGAAAATCCATAGGTGCAATTAAACTTAATGTGACATTTTTGGTTAATGATTCATTGTCATTATTTTGTATTATTATTCCTTTATTTCAATTTTTATTTTTGCTTTATATTTAATACATTAAATTATGGTATCGGAATATTGTATAAAGATTTATTATATTTATAAATTTCCTTCCCTGCCTTTTTATTTAGTTGGATGATTGTATTAATAGTTAATTTTTCACTTGTTAGTGCCCAAGCACTGAAAGTGCGGATGCCCTATTGTTGTTCTAAGGATTATTAGTATTATTAGGGCCCAAGCACTGAAAGTGCAGAGGCCCTATTGTTCTTCTAAGGATTATTAGGGCCCAAGCACTGAAAGTGCAGAGGCACTATTTTTCTTCTAAGAATTATAAATACTACTCCTAGGGGATTCTTGTTCAAATACCGAATGTGGGCGACATCATGCAAAGACATTATGCTAAATTGCGAACTGATTTTTGATATATCAATATATCTGTGTGCATTAACATCAAATCTGAGCCGTATGTTTGGCCTTGCGGGCTGGGGGGGCTCTGTAGCGGCACCAAGAAGATGGGCATGTTCAGGGGCTCTGTAGCACATCCCTTTTGAGCTACCTTCACCAATCTTTGTACACATAGATCTCATCATGCCGGATAACTTTCGCACTGACAGTCATAAGCTTCGCCCAACAGGAAGTCGGCCATTTTGGATTTTTTGAAAAATGCATGCACTGGATTTTGAAATACTCATCCTAGGGATTTCATGTTACAGGTATCAAATGTGGGCGACATCATGCCAAGACATTGACTATGCTAAATTGCAAACAGATTTTTGATGTATCGAACAGTGTTGCCATGGCGATGCTATAAATTAATGTCAAAAAATGGGAAAAAGGAAGTGTCTCGCATCTTCTGCGTGTATCGTGTGATTTACATAAAAATGTTTTTACATAACCAAATGTTTGGCCTTGCGGGCTGATCGTATTGATGTGGCTATTTTGGGTCACGGTCGAAGCGCCACCAACTGGCAGAAGTGTGGCACGTTTAACAGACTTTGAAATATCCCGCTTATGTTTACCTGAATTGCTTAAACATTTTTTAGAATAATGTCAAGACAGTGCAGATTTAAAATTCTAAAGAGATTGATATTTTACACAGTGTTGCCATGTCAACACATTAAATGTCATTATTCCTTTTTATGTATATTCACATGTTTTTGAGGTACTTGGCATGTTGAATTTTCATGATATTTTGTACACACCTCAGAGTTGTCGGCCATTAGTCCTGGGCAAAAGTTAACACATGGGTGTGGCTGGGGAGCTCTGTAGCACCACCTTTTGACAAAAGTGGTGGAGTCAGTTTCTTCTTAGGTCACCAAACTTGCTACATATAATGTTCTCATCAAGCCAGACAACTTTCAAATTCGTAGTCATTAGCTACACCCAACAGGAAGTCAGCCATTTTGGATTGGGTGTGCATTTTTTGAAAATTGCATGCCCTGAACTTTTGAATACTCCTCCTTGGGGATTCATGTGACTGGCACCAAATTTAGGCATTATTATGCTAAGACATTGAAGATGTTAAATTGTGAACAAATTTGTGAAATATTGAACGGTGTTGCCATGGCGACACAATAAATTAATGGCACTTCTGTGTACATTTTATGATTTTTATGAAAATTTAGCTGTATGTTTGGTAATGGGGCTGATCACATTTATGCGGCTATTATGGGTCACGGTCATAGCGCCAACTGGCAGTTTTAACAGACTTTGAAATAGCCCTCTTGTGTTTACATGAATTTCTTCAAAATTATTTAGAATAATATCAAGACACTGCTGATGTGAAATTGTAAAAGAATATTTCATGTCTTAAATACTGTTGCCATGGCAACACATTCATTATAATTCCTTCCTATATTTGGGTGTTTTTGAGGCACTTGGTATGCTTAAAATGTCACAAAATTTTGCACACACAGAGGCATCGGCCATTAGGAATGGGGGGAAAATTGATTCAGCAGTGCATCGCGATTCATACTCAAACGATTCTGAATTGATTCTCAAAAGAATCAGAATCGATTCTGAGTTTAGTTTAAATCACGGCAGAGCAGTGGCGCACGCCAAAGACAGATGTAGAAACGGAGCGAGTTAAATGCATACACTAAAGTCAAGTGCACAAACACGACTGTTTGCAGACCAGCTGTATCATACACATGCCCATTTGTTCCCGAATGAAACTACAATCCCGAAATTCTTTCACAAACACACGCATATTGCAACGGGAGCATTTATTCATGATAAGAAGCCAACAAACAACATGAAAGATGAGCTCGCACCCATTATTGCACTGATTTGCACTCAACGGTGGAAAACACAGAAGAAAATAATGACGAGGCAGCAGTTTGGAGATGTTGGTGATGTTTTCATTGGCTTTTGCTATATTGCCAGTCATTGCCGGTCACTCACTTGTCAGGACAGTGCGCACACCTGATGCTAAAGGTTTGAAATCCATTGTAGGTTTTGCGACAGGGTCGTGCGATCTACTCGCAGAGCAAACAGATGGAACAGTGCATACGAGAGGCTTGATAAATTTCTGAAGCAAGAACTACGCTATTTAAACTGCTTTACTATCACCTGTGCAGGTGAGGAGAGGAGAAGCTGACAGGTGCTCTCTCATAGAAGCAGATATATTTCTCATCCTGGACCAGCAACTTCCAGTTGTGGTTAAAAATTAAAATGAATAGCATGGCATAGATTAATTTTAAATAATAATTAAATACTATTAAATGATTTACAATGCTTAAACAAAAATAAAAAATAAATTATAATCAGTTGAAGTAATAGTATTCAGTGTGTTCTGATGGAGAACCAATTTTTCTTTTCTTGTGCTTTTAAGAGATTTTTTATAAGGTTCTAAAGAAAGAAACTGAAACTGAGATACTCTTTTAAACTATTGAACCATTTATTTAATCTTGTGGATGTTCCATGTTTTGTTCACAGCTCATACTGAATGTAAAAGGCCAGTTTATGTAATGTGACTCGTTCTGATTTTTTAAAACAGCTGTTAAATAAAAAGCTGAAAGGGAAAAAATAGAGTAAAAAATTAATTTTGAAGAAACTGAAAAAAGAAATTGAAGGACAAGATGCATCGTGATGCATCGAGAATCGTTTTATAATTGAATCGTTACCCTTTGAATCGTAATTGAATCATGAGGCCAGTGGAGATTCACACCTCTGATTAGGACTGGGCAAAAGTTCACTTATGGGCGTGTAGGGGGTGCTCTGTAGCACCCCCATTTTCACCTAGAGTCGTCAGACTTGGTACATACAGTACTGTGTAAAAGTTTTAGGCACTTGTGAAAAATGTTGCATAGTGAGGATGTCTTCATAAATAGTTTATCACTTAATGTCATACAAAGTCCAGTAAACATAAAAAATCTAAACCAGTATTCGGTATGACCACCTTTGCCTTTAAAACAGCACCAATTCTCCTAGGTACACCTGGACACAGTTTTTCTTGGTTGTTGGCGGATAGGATGTTCCAAGCTTTTTGGAGAATTCGCCACAGTTCTTCTGTCTGTTTAGGCTGTCTCAATTGCTCTGTAGCGCCCCCTTTAAAATGGGTGTGTAAGACGGACTCTGTAGCACCCCCATTTTCACCTGCAGTCACCAAAATTGGTACACATATGGTTCTCATCAAGCCGGACAACTTTCATAATTATATTTATTAGCTCCGCCCAACAGGAAGTCTGCCATTTTGAATATTGCCGTCTCTGAACTTTTAAATACTCCTCCTAGGGGATTCAAGACTGTCACCACATTTAGACAATATTATGCCAAGATATTGAAGATGCTAAATTGTGTACAGATTTTTGATATATCGAACGGTATTGCCATGGCAAGGCATTAAATTAATGGTGAAAAATGGGAAACAGGAAGTGTCTCATATCTTCTGTGTGCAGTGTGTGATTTAGATCAAAATTGTGATGTATGTTTAGTCATGGGGGGCTAATCACATGGTTGTGACTATTTTGGGTCACGGTCATAGCGCCACCACCTGGCAGCAGGAAGTGTGGCTCTTACAACAGACTTAAAAATAGTCCTTTTATATGTACCCAAATTGCTTCAAAATTGTTTAGATGTCAAATGCCAAATGCATGTGTCCACCTTGCATTGTTTTCTGAAATCCACCAGGTGGAAATAGACCCATGGTGCTTGGTCCCGTCATCGCTGCTTGCAGCTATATTTGCTGCTTGAACTTTAATGAGGTGAACACACACTCTCTCTTGAGGGCAAGAGATGAAATGAAAGCGGAGAAAGAGCGCATGTTTCTGGACGCTTCATGTCCTACTATTGTTAATGCCATTTAATTGGGAGATATTTAAAAAATATGTTTGAATTGCACCACATCCGATAATTATTTTGAAAGTGCCCCTTGCCACACTTTTACAAGTTTATATGCTGCAGTTGAATGTAAATGCCCCACACTGTAAAATGACATTAAATTTATATTAATTGTGAAATGCTACCGTTTATTTGAGTTGAAAACCGTTATCAATAGTTCTAGTGTCACTATCAATAATCATTGTGACCACTCCAAAACTGCTCCAGTGAGAAATCATTAGTATCTATGATTTGTTTACCATCTTTGGCATTTTGTTACGCAAATCACTAAGCAACTGCGTGAAGATGCGGTGCCGTTATTGAAGATTAAACTGTTATTGCTGTTATTAGTGGAATTGTGACAAACATATGTCTATGATTTAAATTAATTTGTTTTTACGTTTATTTGCAGAAGCTTTGACCTCTCCATCTCTGACTGTACAGCAAGGCAGAATTACTACTGTAATGATGCTTGACAATGGGCACCTTACAATTTATACACATGTAATATTATATTTGTAAAACAGCCCTGCATATTCATCTGTTACAGCATGTCTGAAAGTGTAAATTTGCGAATGCTTTGAATTGCTAGTAATTCACTCTGAAGTGGCCGTAATGTCATTCTTCGAGGGTTGAGCTAGAGCTCATTCATTATTGTATAGTATATGCATGATTTATCTCCTGCTGCAATTACAAAAAAATATCTGCCCTCAGGGCCTGAAATTCATTTCTCCAGATTTGGAATGAGGAGCTTAAAAAAAAAACTTCTTCATTCTAATTGATTAAAAAAAGAAATGCAAAAATAAACATTTCACAATGAAAATAAAACAATAGGAACTCTTTGCAGGAGCATTCTTTTTGCCCCCATATTTTGAATTTCAGGGGCATATTTGCCCTGAGCCCCCATTAATTTCCAACCCTGGATGGAACATTAGAGAGATGGTAGTGAGAGATGTAATGGGTGTTTAAATGTGTCTCTTCACCATGCAGCTGGTACACAAAGCATTTTTGCTTTTTCTGCCTTTCTGGTCAAATGTGCTGCATTATGATTAATGATGGAGTGCCAAGATATGAAAGGTGTCAAAACTATAGGTCGCTCCAACGTCACACGCTTGCAGTATTAACAGTTTTGTTCGTTATAAACAGGAGCGATAGTTTTATTGCGTCGCTCGCTTATGGATACACGGTATAACGCCATGTACATGTCGAATTGACAGGTTTAGAAAGGTTTATACATCTGTAACATAAGTTCAGTAACTATGCCACAAAGCGCTCCCTCAGTGCACGCGCTCACACTAAACTCAACAAGTGCTCAATGCACTGCTGACAGCTGCATGCAAGGGATAGGGAGAGATAGTGGATTTATTCACACATCTTATGGAGATACAGTTTGATACAAAAAAAGTTTGATTTGTTCATCTGTATCTATTGGTTTAATAATTCGCAGCTGCACTGTAAAGTGAATAAAAGTATGTGGGAATTTCCCGCGCTATGAACTTGGAACTTGCGGAATTATTAAAATTGTGCGCATTACCCGCAATCCCACGCCAAATTTCAGGCCATGTACCCTGAATCTAAGCACGATTGGCGTTCGCACATTTAAGAGCAATATAGTCCACTAGAGATCGATGGCTTGATTGTTTTTAGGTTGTTGATCCCATGTTGCTCTGGCTAATGCAAGCATAGAATAAATCTTCATTTGTCTTTGTGGCACATATTCATTAATGGTACTATGATGTTCCACTTGCTGACATTTAGCTTTTATTACAGAGGATGCCAGCTCCAATCAGACTGCGGGAGCTCATCCGGACA
The DNA here is from genome assembly GCF_019703515.2 of Myxocyprinus asiaticus. NCBI lineage: Eukaryota > Metazoa > Chordata > Actinopteri > Cypriniformes > Catostomidae > Myxocyprinus > Myxocyprinus asiaticus. Next base: position 11,917,100 of record NC_059345.1, on the reverse strand, counting down.
ATCCGGACGGCACGAACCCAAGCAGAGGAGCGAGAGATGATCCAGAAAGAGTGTGCTGCCATTAGGTCATCCTTTAGAGAAGAGGACAACACATACCGCTGTAGAAATGTGGCTAAGCTGCTTTATATGCACATGTTGGGCTATCCGGCACACTTTGGCCAGGTGAGTTATAAAACGTTATTTCAGAACAGTAATTGGTGGAATCTTTAATTGTGCTGCCAGAAGTACCCACTTCAACCATACAGAGTTTTGCAGTGTTTGATTGGAAAAAATCTCGTTTTTAGCTGGAGTGCCTGAAGCTGATTGCATCACAGAAGTTCACAGACAAGCGGATAGGGTACCTGGGAGCCATGCTGCTACTAGACGAGAGGCAGGACGTCCATCTGTTAATGACAAACTGCATCAAGAAGTGAGCAGAGAATCTCATGTTGTCTAAATACTTGCATCAACCATAATTGTCTGTGTGACTGGTGGCGTTACAGGAGTCATGAAATGCTATTTTATTTAAATAATTGTATTATCTTTCCTGTGGTCCACTGATAAAGTAAACAGCCACTGTTATGATTGGCTAACATCGTGCAGCCCCTCAAATACAGCCATACTTGAAACTCAATCGGAAGAGAATGAACAGGCTCCACAATATTACAAAACTACATTTCAGGGTTTACACAACACACATCCAACACATTGCATCTGAAAATATTACACTGTTCACATCACAATATCACAAGCACAGCCGTTAACCCTCAGCACCATAAACTATAAAACAGTCATGACATTTGAAGTGTTCATGAATGAAATGGTAAACTTACTGTTTTGCAGTCGGGTCCAAGTGTTTTTAACTGCCCCATCCTTCAATAACAATTCCTTTGCAAAGCTTGAATCATATTATGACTGGTTCACAAGGAATCCATGTTGATATGAGCTGAAAAAACACACACACACACAGTCCAATGCACGGTGAAATGACGCTCGCATGTAGGTGCACTGAGGCACACATTGCCAGAAACGTATCGAAGCGGTCAAAAACGTCCATCTAGTGCATTTTTACATACACAATCTATTAAAAATAGCGCAGATGTGTCGAAAGAATGTGTCCAGGATGACTTTGTGCTCAAAACAGCAAGAGGCAGCAGCAGAATGAAAGAGAATGGTTTCTCCACTTCAGAGTTGTAACTTGACACAGCATCATTAAAAAGCTGTGAGATACATGACAACAGTCATAGACGTCTGCCTAGTGCATGTTTATATACAAAAACAATTCAAAATAGTCCAGATGGGTCCCCTTTGGTGTTCAGTAATAGTTGGGCCACACAAGGCCTGTCTGTCCTGCTCTCTCAAACTGAGCGCCAGTGGGCAGGACCAAGAGTGCGATGACGCATGTTGTGAGATGTGAAAATACAAATAAGTAATGTTTCATGATGTCACGAACACACAGATTTCAAAAAGGGATGTTTCAGCAGGTTGGGAACTATAAATGCTCTTTTTTTTTTTTTTTTTTTTTTTTTTTTAGACTGGGGAGGAAATTGTGAGTTACCTCTTATGTCTAAATATCAAGGACATTTTTATTCTCCATTTAAGACCCTTTTATTGTAGTTGTGTGCTGGTTCTTGAGTGTAAATTAAAATGTTAAATTGTGCCACTTCATTTGTTCCATTTATTGTCCTTCAAACATCATATTTCACATCTTCAGTTCTATAATATCCAAACCAGTGCCACAAGTTATTACAAGAATCTTAAATCAGGTGTTCTCAATTTCATTACACAGATTTTGCAGTGGACATGAAGTGCCAACCCAATACAGTACAAAAATGGTTTATTGCACCATTAACACAGATTTATAAAATCAAACATTAAAATGAATTTATATTAAGATGAAGGCCCTTAGGCCCAATAATATGAAATTATTAGGACATGATCTGAACAGGTCAATTGACAATTTTGCATTCTAAATGTCTTCTACATTTGATGATTTCATGCTCTTGGCAGCCAATAATTCACCGCACACACCATGTTTATCCCAGCTGCAAATGAATGTGTATTTAATGTTTTCAGGATCTTTTTTTTTTTTTTTTTTTTTTTTTTTTTTTTTTGGAGGATGAGGGTATGTCAGACATCTTGTCCATGTTGACATCTGCCTAATTTGGCTAGCTTCATCTAACGCCCTTTCTTTGGGTGTATTGCAGTGACCTGAACCACAGTACACAGTATGTGCAGGGACTGGCTTTGTGCACTCTGGGCTGCATGGGCTCATCTGAAATGTGCCGTGACTTAGCTGGAGAAGTTGAGAAGCTCCTCAAAACGTCAAACTCCTATCTGAGGAAAAAGGTATTTCACAGTCCTTCACAGCTGAATATGGGGTTGTAGTCCAGCTGGGTGTTGAGCTGTAAATGTGTGAACGGTTTTGACATGAGCTTTTTGCCCTCAGGCAGCACTGTGTGCGGTTCATGTCATCCGCAAGGTCCCGGAGCTGATGGAGATGTTCCTGCCAGCAACAAAAAACCTGCTCAGTGAGAAAAATCATGGTGAGATCTTTGCTCTAAAACCTCCCATAGATCTAATTTTTCTGTGTATTGTCATAAAAAAATCAGTAAATACTGAATTAAAAAAAATCAGTAAACATAGATGGGTCATTTGTTCTATTTAATATATTTTAATTTTTCATATTCAAATTTTTCATGTCATAATATATAAGATAAAATCAGATTATTTTTTGTTTTATTAAGTGAACATATGGATTTCTAAAACAACTTCTCAATAAATATTGTAGGCATATCTTTTTTTATTTTTTTATTATTTTTTTTTAATCAATATATGTAGTTTTTTTTTTTTTTTTCAGTGTCCTCTGTCACTGTCCTTCCTGTTAGTTTTTTGTAATATCTCTAACAAAAGCCAGTTCCTCAGTGACACTCTTCCAGGAAGGAACATTGTTTTTGGTGGGAAAAACAACAGCACAAATATCAATAAGTATTATCAATAGATTTTATGATTCCTGTGATATTTTGTGGTATTAGTTGGTTTCTCAAAATTGTTTGATAAAATTACAGAAATTGGTATGATTATCAAAATGTGAAAGTTTACACACATGTAGGCTAACTCCCAATCCCTCACAGTCCCTAACTTTTGTTATTTATTTCTGTTCTTTTAGACATCCTTTTTATGTACAACCCCAATTCCGAAAATGTTGGGACAGTACGAAAAATGCTAATAAAAACAGAAATTTGTGATTTGTAAATTATATTCCCCTTGCTATATTGAAAGCACTACAACTACACATAATATGATGTTTTACTCTGTGAATTTCATTTTTCTTTTTATTGTACAGTAGTTTCAAATCAGATGATTGCAACACGCTCCAATAAAGTTGGGACAGTCGAGTGTTTACCACTGTGAAACATCACCAATAACAGTTAAGCTTTTGGACACTGAAGACACAAGTTTAAGTTTAAAATGTGGAATGTTGCTCCAAAATGTGTACACATCTGTCTGCATTCATGGTGTTCTCACAAATGTGACACACCCCTGGCCCATACAGACACTGGCATTTGGACCTGACGCTAATAACGGCTTGGATGGCCCTTTTCCTCTTTGGCCCAGATAACACAATGGCTTTGTTTTTCAAAAACTTTTTGAAATGTGGACTCTTCAGAGCAAAAAACACAGTTCCACTGTTCTACTTTCCATTTAAGATGAGACCGAGCCCAGAGAAGTCGGCAGCGCTTCTGGACAGTGTTGATGTATGGCTTCTGCTTTGCATAGTAAAGTCTTAACTTGCATCTGTGGATGCAGCGGCGAGTGGTGTTGACTAACAAAGGTTTACTAAAGTTATCCCAAGCCCATGTTCATGATATCCATTACAGATGAATGCCGTTTTTTAAGACAGTGACGTCTGAGGGATCAGAGATGGTTTTCGTCTTGCCCTTTACGAACCAAGATTTGACCAGATTCCTTGAATCTCTTAACTATATTGTGCACTTTAGAGGGTGAAATGCCCAAAATCCTTCCAGTTTGACTCTGGGGAACATTGTTCTCAAAGTGTTGGATTATTTGCTGAAGCATCTGTTGGCAAATTGACAAGACCTGAACTATCCTTGCTCTTGAAGGACTAGGTTGTTTTTGGAGTTTTATGACACGATTGCCTCACCTGTTTAACATCTCCTGTTTCACATCGCCTTATTTCAACTCAACAAATTGTTATTAGTCTTAAATTTCCCCTGTCTCAACTTTTTTTGGTGCATGTTGCAATCATCTGATTTGAAATTACTGTACATTTAAAAAAAAAAAAAAATGAAATTCACAAGGAAAAACCATCATATAATGTGTAGTTGTAGTGCTTTCAATATAGCAAAGGCTGAATATAATAATTTTGTTTTATTAGCATTTTTCATACTGTCCCAACGTTTTTGGAATTGGGGTTATACTTATAATTGTGTAAATAATCTGCATAACAGGAATAAACCAGATGAACTCTGTTTAATGTTCCACACTTAGCTCCAGCAGCAGAATTTCAATTTGTTGTTCATTTTGATTATATAATAAAACTTTTCAAGGTTGCTCAGCAGTTACAGAATGAAATATAAAAAAAGTTGTTGTATTTCGCTTGTGTTTTCTGCAGGAGTTCTTCACACGTCTGTTGTTCTGCTCACTGAAATGTGTGAGCGAAGTCCTGACATGCTCTCGCACTTCAGGAAGGTACGTAGCCACCGATCATGCTTTGAAATTCACAAGTGATCTCTGAAACCGTTTATGCACCACATCCAACACATTGAGACAACATCATTTGTAAATATTACTAGGGCTGCACGATGTATCGAATTTTTAATGATATTGTAAATGAACTTATCGTAATAAGCTGATTGACACGGTTACAATAATAGAATGACTTTAATGCATTAATCCGAAAGGTTTATGGAAATGCAGAGAGCATGGGGAATAGCCTAGATGCAGAGTTATTTTCTGGTATGTGGCCAAGACTAAAAAGCAGTAGAGATGCAAGTGTGAAGCAGACTTGTGGGGCATTCACACAGGACAAGTTCTTGAGATTGAGTTGACACATTAATCTTAAATTTATTGCATCGCATATCACCATCACATTATCCAACAAGCTAATTACATAATGCAATTTTCCTCTATATCATTCAGCCCTATCTATCACTAATAGCATTTACATAAATGTTGAAATGAATATGCAGTCCTTACTGAAATGTAGTTGCTTGTCCTGCATTTAGCTGCAGGTGTGAATAAGCTCACATTGGGAATGAATAAGGGCTCTTCCTCTGTACTTTCTCTGTATATCTGCCGCTGCTCTTCCCACCCCCAGCCTGTTCTACTGTGCCAGCACCCCACCTCTCATTCTCATAACCGTAGCATTATGTTAAGCTCTTCTCTGAAAGTGACTTTTTTCCAATTCCCCCCTAACATCTACTTCATATTTTTTCTGTCATTTGTCTGTTACAATTCCTGCATTGTGTTAGAATGAAAAGGTAAGAGGACATTCTGGTTTCATAGCTGGTGCATGCTCTTAAGGAAAAGTTTCAACATCATGGTCACTGTTGACATAGTCACATTTTTTTGGGTTTTGATGTACTTTTTATTTAGAACTTATTAAATGTTGTTTTTTTTTTTTTTTTTTTTTTAAATCAAGGTTGTGTAGATCCTCATGCATTTTCACTTGTCCTGCATTTACCATTAGATTAATTTTAATGATTCTCTTTTATACGGTCACTATTGGGTTGTGGTTTTTCCAATATGTACAATATGGGGGGAACAAAGAAAATGAAGAAATTTGCCAAATTGAGGATTGTTAATTAACAGTTTGTGGTGAAAAAAAAGTAAAACAGTTTGTGGTAGTAAAAGTGCTAAACAATTACGGTTAACACAGACATGTTTACTTGCGTGAATAAAGCTCTTAATTGAATGTATACTGAAAATCAATCTATTGGAAGATGACCAACTCAGGGTGCCTCAGTGCTTATCCTCTTTCTGTGCTGTCCAGTTTTAACTCAGACTTTCAAAATCTCTTGGGATGACCTTTCAGTAATCTTGATGACAGTTTTCTCCACTGGTCTTTTTCTAGCTGGTTCCACAACTGGTACGAATCCTGAAGAACCTGATCATGTCAGGGTATTCCCCTGAGCATGATGTGTCTGGCATTAGTGACCCTTTCCTACAGGTATATATTATAAAATTTTCCTCACATCATTGACTTTACATTTTTAACACTACGATCAGTGCAGAGTTTCTCTAATGTAATTCATGTTATTTGATTGTTCAGATGCAAACAATTGATTTTTACTGTACAATCACACTGACGGCTATTGAATTTGATGCAGTCGATCATGTGAGCTCCAGGGTTCCCTCATTCATGGAGATCGTGAAAGTATCCAGGAATTATAAAATTGTGATTTCCAGGCTTGGAAAAACTCATTTAAATTAATAAACTTTAAAAGTCGTGGAAATTCCTATAGTTTTTCTGCCTATTATTTTTTCTCTTTAACTCAAAGAAATTGCTCTTTTTTTTTTTCTTTATTGCAATCTCTTTTAAAATGTATTAAAAATCCTTATCTAGTAATCATGAACAACTGAAAAAGTCATCGCTCAAAAGGAGTGGGAAACTTGGAGCTCCACTGTTTGCACTTCCATTGGTAGCTGCTGCATTGTCACTGCACATTTACATTTATGCATTTGGCAGACACTGGTGTCAATGGTCTCTGTTGCCTCAAATCATCAACTCTCATTGAAAATCAATGACTTTGGTTATTTTGTCACTGCATATTGCTGTCAGAGTTAATGCCCCTTTAGAGTGGTCAAAGTTTCAATCCAACTTTTTCACATATGAGGTGATACCTGTTTTTTTTATATCCAAAGCAATCTGATGAGCTCCTCTGGGCCACACTGTGTCTCTTGGCATTTTTAAGGTGCGGATATTGAGGCTGTTGAGAATTCTTGGAAAGGGTGACGATGATTCGAGTGAAGCTATGAATGACATTCTTGCACAGGTAAGGAGTATGGTTACATTTTCTTTAGAACTAAATGTGTATTTACCTTTTTATTTTGCACCAAATTAATGTTTTTACTTTCTAAAATGCTTTAATAGGTTGCAACAAACACAGAGACAAGTAAAAACGTAGGCAATGCTATCCTCTACGAAACGGTTCTTACTATTATGGACATTAAATCGGAGAGTGGGCTAAGGGTGAGTTTTGCTTGAAATGGTGGTGTTTGTCAATGATTACTCTTTAAAATTCGGAGTGCCTTGTTTCATAAAATCCTTTCAAACATGTTCGCTGAGAATACAAATAACACTGTTTTATAATTTTTTTTGTACAGGTTTTAGCCATTAATATTCTGGGTCGCTTCCTTCTCAACAATGACAAAAACATCAGGTATCTTTTTTGCATTTGACTTTCAGTAAGTAGACCAAATGTTGACATTTAATCTTGATTATAAAGTGAGCAGAAAGAAAGCAGTTTAATGCTGTTGTGTGATGATGACCTTGAGTGATCCATCGACTGAGTGTTACAAATGATGATCTCATTGTTTCTGACAGCAGCTTTACCATAGAATTGCATGGCTTATTTCATGCGCTCTTAAGACTAGGATTGATAATGAAAATTACATGGCCTTGACATTATTACTCTTTCCCCCTTCAGATATGTGGCGTTGACATCTCTACTGAAGACGGTTCAGACAGACCACAATGCTGTGCAGAGACATCGAAGCACTATTGTGGACTGCTTGAAAGACCTTGATGTGTCCATTAAGAGGTAAATTATGAGCTGGCAGTATGGATTTTTTATCTATACTGAGGATAAATGCATTGAATAAGGAGATTAATGCTGGTACCAACACTTTCGCAATCCTCGTGTCCTTCCCCAGGCGTGCAATGGAGCTGAGCTTTGCCCTGGTCAATGGCAACAACATCCGGGGCATGATGAAAGAGCTGCTGTATTTCCTGGACTCCTGTGACCCTGAGTTCAAAGCTGATTGTGCATCAGGGATCTTTCTGGCTGCTGAGAAGTAAGGCTTTGTTTATTGTGAATTGCCTCACAGAGTTGCACAGAAAATATGAGGGGTAGAACCAAGTATTTCCATATGGAAAGGCTGCTGTTAGATTTGCAGCAGTTGTTTTGCTGTATCTCGTTAAAAGTCTACTTTTAAAGTGCTTCAAGTGTTGCAATAGCCTAGTTAAGTGGGGAAGATCAAAACCAAAAATCAAAAAGTATTTTTTTTTTTTTTTTTTTTTTTGTGAATTGTAGAGTGCCTCAGCTGTTTGATGATAAAATGAGTGATCCATCGGCAGAACCTGATTCTGTTGACACTTTTATATCTGACAGCAACAAAGAGTTTTAGGAGTGTTTAAAGGGCTTGGTAACAAATGCACTTGAAACTTGAAAACAAATGCTTTGGACTACTGGCCTTCAGATTTAACTGATGCTTGTCTATATTGCAGGTATGCCCCATCCAAAAGATGGCATATAGACACCATTATGAGGGTTTTGACAACGGTAAATGTCTTTAATTATTTCTCACTGTAGTTTATTTGTATTTCCTCTTATCATTTTCAAATGTTAAACTGTATCAATCATGATCATTAGCCACGTTTCCACTATTGGGTTAAATGAGGGCATGCTAGTGCATGCCAGGGCCAGTTAGGTTCCAACTGTCACTTCTGGGGTTTCACTTCATCGTGCCTCTTCAGGGCTATCTCTGCTGATTATCCTTGGGCCAAAGAAGGCCAACTGGTGATTGAGGCGTGGTCAGTGTCAAAGGCGGAGTTTTGCTGATTCAGGTCAGAGGGTTAGCACCAAGATACTCGTTTCCCAATTTTTCATATTTAGCTACCAGCTTACCTCAATAGATTAACGGAGAATGGGGAATCGTCAGTACTGGTCAGTAGACAAAATCTGGGCTCTTCTGAATAGTTGGGCTGATGAAAATGTGCAACGTCAAATTGACAGCATCTGCTGAAAAGAAGACGTGATTAAGTAAATTGTCACCGAACTTGCCAAGTTTTGTGTACAGCGCACAACGGTACAGGTTTGGGACATTTTTTTTAAAAACTCGAGTTTCCTTCTAGCTTGTGAAATGGGTGGAGTGTGTGACGTTGGCACCAGGGCAGCATATTAAGGGCTGGTTTTAGGGACATGCTGCGGAGCTATTGGCCCGATGGTGGGAAGGCAGATCGTTTTTGATCTTGTGGCTTGAGGTCTGAAGCTATTAGCCCCGGATGACCAGTTTATAGCCCTGGCTTGCACTAGCCCGATAGTGTAAAAGCAGATATTTAGAACTCTAAAGGCCTGCCCCTGTAGAACAGGCTGATGACTTTGTGTGACCTATCTATAGACTATGAAGAATGATCCTATTATCTCCAGCAACAGCTTGTTTAAATCTTAGTCATAACAATAATGTATCTGGGTTCTGTGCATCATTTGGTCAGCTAAAATGCCCTTCTGAATGACCTCTTTTGATGTATCTGCTTTTGTAGGCTGGGAGTTATGTCCGGGATGACTCGGTGCCAAATCTGATTCAGCTAATTACAAACAGTGTAGAGATGCATGCCTACACTGTACAGAGACTCTACAAAGCCCTCCTGGATGACATCTCTCAGGTCAGAACAATCTTAACGCCCTCACGTGAGGTTTCTTCACTGCAGATTAAGCCAGTAATCTTACAGAAGAGTCTGATCTTTGTTTTTTCCCCTCTTCCTATAGCAACCATTAGTACAGGTGGCATCCTGGTGCATAGGAGAGTACGGAGACCTGTTAGTCTCAGGCCAGTGTGAAGAAGAGGAACCTATTCAGGTACATGCTCCCGAAGATCCTTACATGCACTTTCGAGGCAGAATGAATCTACCTTGCTTATTCCTTCCTCTCTTTACAGGTTTCAGAAGATGAGGTCTTGGATGTTTTGGAGGGTCTTCTTGTATCTAACTTGTCCACTCCTGTAACGAGAGGTTACTCCCTGACTGCTATCATGAAGCTGTCCACCCGTTTCAGCGGTGTGAAGTAAGGATATGTGTTCTGTCTGTTTTTATACAAGCATGAAGGCAAATTTTCTTGAAATTTGATCTTACATTTCTTTCCTTGTGTCCTTACCTACAGTCGAATTAAAAAGGTGGTGTCAATATATGGCAGCAGCATAGACGTGGAGCTGCAGCAGAGAGCTGTGGAATACAATGCACTTTTCAGAAAATATGATCACATGAGGTAAAAGCTCAGCTACTGTTCCAGACTTGTATTTGTGACGCGTAATGGCAGCAGCCCGTCACTTCTGTATTACGGTATACTTCTATTTTGATGCAAACGCTTAGCGTCTGTGTACAATCGAACGTGAGCCTGTCAGTTTATACTACTAATAACTGTGCATGCATACACAGGCGGTTGGCACGTGCGTACTACGACTGCTGTGAGACACCATACGTTCTCTTTAGGAGTTTAGATGTCTTTATATCCCTTCAGACTCGAATTATACAAATGCAGGAATCTCCAGAATTCCTCACACTCGCGCTTTTGACTTGAACATCCGTTGTTGTTTTTACCTTCATCTCCTGATGTTTAGCGACAATTACATCGTCTTCTAGTGCTTCTTCGTGACAGCAGTGGCTTAAAATGTAAGTATTGCCACCTTGTGGACCCACTAATTAGTGCAAATAACTCCATGCGCATTCTGTGCGTTTAAAGATGCGCGGTTAGAAAAATCGGGCTGCGTGCGTTCAGTGCTTGCACTCTGCTGATGACGAGATTTACGTCACACTTCCTGTACGCAGATGCTCAGTGTTTGCGTCTGACCGAAATATACTTTGGGCTTTAGTTTATCTCAACCTGAAATGCCGTTCACAACCCGTAATTTAACATTTCTGAGTGAGACACTATATTTAATGAGGAAAAACTTAGGGCAGGACTAATTGAGTGGAAAGTGAGCAACACATACCAGAATGAACACTAGTATTGGATCCATGTTTAGATCCAGTTTATTGTTAGCCAGATGTCTCTCGCTCGCTCTGTCAGATTTTGTCTGATATTGAATATCACTTTGTCAGGTTGACTCTACCAGCCGAAAGGCAAATGCAGGGGAAGAGCAGCTGGCATTAGACAAATTGATAAGAAATGAGCAGAGTATATTGAATAACCGTAGTTGCGTCTCTCAGTGTTCTTAAGTGTCTTATGATCTTGAAGACCTCGAATTGAGACAAGCCCTTGTTTCTAACTTCTGAAGACAATACAGTACACAACATAAGGTTAAACAGCAATATTGCAAAACAAAGCAAGACAAAATAAAATGAAAAGTAGTTATTAAAAAAAGAATATCTAAAAATGAATATAAAGAAACAAGCACATCCTGGCACAGGCCATACCCTCAGTCACCTCTTAGATAACGCAGACATCAATGTATTAAAAATAAACTACAAAAAATCTCTCTGTTGGAAAAAGACACATTTTCCACTTCAGTAATCACTGGGATCATTTATACCCAATGCCGAATAGGCCAAACCAGGCTCACACAAGTTTTTACTCTCAGATGAATATTCCTTATTATGGACGGATTCCACTGACTCCAATAAAAGCAGGTTTTATTGGATTGTGGTGAGTTTTAATTCCTTTATTTGGCTGAAACAGATTTGGTTTGAGGTTTCAAAACCCTTATATAGGTTTTTTTAATCGCTATACCTTTTATTTTAACCTGGTTTTCACCGTGAAAGTAGCCATGGAAGCTGCCGTGAAATTAAATCACAAGCAAACAAACGAAATACGCACATGTTGCTTTTAAGAAAGTCAGGTCCTTAGATCCCTCACCAGGATTGTGTATTAAAGTAAAAAGGTTCCATTTTCATGTTGTTTCTAATCTTTATAACCCTTTTCAGTTCCCTGTTCTTACCTTTTCTCTTCCCCTATTAAGACCTGCATTACTAGAGCGAATGCCTGTCATGGAAAAAACAGCCACTAACGGTCCAGCAGAGATTGTGCAGACCAATGGAGAAACAGAATCAAACATACTGGACACAAAACATCCGCCCAACATCACTCAACCAACCAGTCAGGTGAGTCCGCTGAGTAATGCAATGTTAATGAAAAAATCTCTATTGTATGGTTGAGCAGATAAGAGGGGTATTTAGCTATGGTTACAGATTTATGTTGATGGCTTGTTTCCTGTTTTACAGGCAAATGATTTATTAGACTTGCTTGGAGGTAATGACGTGGTACCTGTTATCCAAACAACTGTTCCCACAAAGCCTGCTTCAGCTGGAGGAGAACTGCTTGACCTGCTTGGAGACCTCTCACTGACAGGTCAGCATGAGCGCTGCTCGAAACCTCTGCTGCTGTGTAGTAATTTGCATCCTTGTAGATTTCCATTCACCCAGCAGAGCTTGTATCATCCTGCCCTTTCTGTGTTTCAGTGTGTAGAGCACTGATAGGCTTTATTGAGTCCTCATTGATACTTTAAGGAATAGTTCACACTAAATTTAAAATGCTGATTTCATTTACTCACTAATGTGTTGTTCCAAACCCACATGACTTTCTTTTTCTTATTTTATAGAACATTAAAGTAGATGTTTAGCAGAATGTTCACCCTGCTCTTTTTCCATACAATGAAAGTGAGAGGGAACCAAAATGTAAGTTGTTCACTATAAATCTTCCCCTCCACAATAGTTCTGAAATCTCATTCGCACTTCCACGTGTTCAAACTTGCTGTCGTCATGATCATTTGCGAGACACGTGGATGGCATGTCTTGAGACTAACAAAAGGAGTTTGGCGTCATTGACTTCAAATCTGGTGCATTTGAATAAACATATTCACAATTGAGATTTGAAAGGTGTGCAGGAGGGGGAAGAATAACGACTTAAAATTTCGGTCTGTTCCTCACACAAAGCTATAGATTACTTTTATAGTGCTTTTATTGTATTATTACACTTTCAGCAGAGCAGCGTTTACATTCTGTTAAACTACATTTGTATTCCATGGAAGAAAGAGTTCAATGGGTTAGGAACTATGTGAGGGTGAGGAATTGACAAAATTTTTATTTTTGGGTGAATTAACCCTTTAAACACTCCTTACACCATTCTGTTCCTTCTCACTCCTTAGGCACTCCAACCCCCACTCCTGCTGCTCCCTCTGTGCCCATGTCCCAGTCTGCTTTCCTTTTGGACGGTCTCACCTCGCAGCCCCTCTTCAATGACATTGTAGCGGGTGAGATTACATGATGTTTCATCATAATGGTTCTGCCAGAGCAACAAACTCAGCAAAATGGGACAGTGCCATTATTATATTTTCTCTTTGCAGGCATTCCTCCAATGACAGCGTACAACAAAAATGGCCTGAAAATAGAATTCACTTTTGAGAGGTCCAACCCCAATCCCAATATTGCAGTAATCACCATCCATGCCACCAATTCCACTGAGGCTGACATGACAGACTTTGTGTTCCAGGCTGCAGTACCAAAGGTTTGTTTAGTTCACTCTAGTACTGTTCACAGGGAATCTGGGTTAGTTAACAACTTAGCAGTTAGCCATTTGAAATTTAGCTTGTTTTCACACTTTCCTTTTCTGCTTGTCAAATTGACCATGTTTACATGCATCTTATTTTCTAATTAAGGACTATATTGTGGTTCAATCTTTTTAATAAAAAAAAGAAAGAAAAGAAAAAAGGTTTACATGCGACAGCTGTTTGAAAATTCTAGCAATTGCCTTATTCCGAATAATCCAAGAAATGCTGTTCTTTCTCTGCTGTTTTCTTCAGGAAACATTGACAGATGCTCACTCTTGCCATTTATTGTACTTTGCATGACACATTTTAATATTTCTGCACATTCATGTCTTTAATAGAGATGTCAAAGTTAGCGCATTAACGCATGCGATTAAGTAAAGTTTAACGCGTAAATTTTTCTTAATACCGATGAATGCATTTACCGTTAATAAAGAATAAACCAGCATATACACTGGTCGAAAAAGGGCGGAAATCTTGCGACGTGTCCACCTAGAATCATTTCACTGATGCTTAAACACCACAAACACACCCACAACAGCCATTTTAGTAATCAGATGATGGAGAAAGGACCTCATAACACTATTTGTTGTACAAAGTACTTTGCAGCCTCTGTCAGGCACAATTTCATTACCACAGAAGCATGTCTATTCTTAACTATCACGAACATGTAGAACGAGACATTGTTTGCAAGCGCTTTTCATGTGGCGTTAAAAGCGCCGCTTGACGCTGGCGTTGACGCCCTGACGCGAATCATGAATGCGGCTTCACGAGTGCTGAAACGAAGCAGATAGCCACAGTCTGCCGGCTGATTAATATTGTGGAGGATGAGAGTTTAAGAGATTTAATGCCCATTGCAATGAATATGCAACCTGTGTGGGGACTAGTCCTTTCAGTTTGTCAAACTCACACTTAGACTTTGGAAAACGAGTAATGTTACTTGAATTTGGTGCTATTTTAGTGCATTTCTATCTTTATACTATGGAAGGCTTTGTTTGAAAATGTTAAAGCATTATTTTTACATATTGTTTTCTTTCCTAAGAAGGAAATAAATACATTTTGACTGGAAAAGTATATAAAGAGTAAAATTTCACCCTTTAAAAACTGTGAATTGTGATTAACCATGAAAAATTGATTTAATCGCGATTTTAAAAATGTATTCAATTGACAAAACTAGTCTTTAACAGTAACACGTAATATCACAACATGTTGCATATAAACTGTAGACCAGTGTAGACATATAACAATTATTTTATATTTGTAAAATATAATTTTATTATATTAAAATTATTTTTTATTATTAGTTTTTGTTATTCCAAAATAATACAGGCATATCCCAGTTGTCTTATTCTGATTTCTAGAAACCTGGTTTAATGGGGTTATGGCAATTGAATGTGTTTACATGACATACATAATTGGAATATGTCTGCATTACAATTAATATCAGAATATTGATGTGGATGTAATTATAGTTACTGTATCTATTCTCTTCCAGCCAAATGTTTATGCACTTGTATATGTTTTCAGACGTTCCAGCTGCAGCTTCTTTCCCCCAGCAGTAATGTAGTTCCAGCACTCAACCAGGGAAATGTCACACAGGTCATCAGGGTTCTGAACCCACAGAAGGTAAGACATAACTGTGGGCGCTGACCATGTAGGCCATGATCTTCAGTGAAGAGACTTAAGGCCCTGATATACTTCCGGAGAAGTTCTTTTTCGTTCTTCCTTCAGGGGTAAAAAGAAGTTCTAAACAGCCGAACAAAGGTATACTGTTTGTGTACATTCAGACACCTGTCCCACTGCTATGGGAGGCATTTAGAGGAGCATTTAAATATGAGGACGCTACATGTAAAACCTTAAAAATGTGTTCTCAATGACTGTATGCCTCATTCTTTGAGTAGAATTCACATGAAGTCAGTAAAAGAAGTTGTTTTAACCACTCAAGGATGTTTTAAAATAATATATCTGCTGTAGAATTTTTTTAATTTCTTGTTTAGATACTGAATTCATGACGCTAATGCGCTAACACGCTATTCACGGGCATAATATGCGCAGATTACACTCTGTTATTGTAATTTATGATGACACCAATACTGCTTCAAAGATGGATGTATAATAGTTTTAATGTTCAGAATACAAACAAAAGAATATTGATAGAGGCATATCTTACTTTGGGCAGATGTGTGAATGGTTCACTGCAGGTGGGCACATGAGTGAATGGGCATTTGAGAGTATTTGAGTAGATTTTATTCCTTTTGTAGACTAATTAAACAAAAAATTGTGAACAAATTCATGGCATGGTCTTGCATGCTGGTGTGTTCATGTTGAGTACTGTCTCAAAATGTAAACAAAGTAGTAGGTGGAGCTTCAGGTCACACCTACCGATGACATGGACCAATGGCAGCAAGAAGGTGTTTAGCAGCCGGTTAGAAGTTTTCCTAAAAGTTCGCCCAGGCGAGCTTTTACGAACCACCGAAACAACTGCAAAAACACCTTTTTGGACAGATTTAGTTCTAAATGATGTCATACCCGTTCGTTCTTTAATTTCGTGTGAAGTATATCTGGGCCTTTAGTCCACTCTGAAAGCCTCAGAAGTCTGAGTTGTGTTTGAAATCAATTGGGTGAGGTCGTAACAAGCTGATTTGATTTTTTTTTGCTTGGAATTTGTTGATGCCAATTGCACCCATTATGAATCTTGAATTAATAGTAGAAGAATAAAGGTCACTTTCCACTGACTTCAGTAATTAAATGGTGCGTTCATTTCATGTTCGAATTACCATAATTAGGAGCTTCCAACTTGGAAAAATCATTCCTGTCTTTTTTGAACTCGTAATTACAAGTTAAGCTCTGAATTTTAGGAAAGCTTCGACTTGACAGTTGAGACGTCATTTAAAAAGAGCCAAAATTGCAGCAGCCACAACAATTTCCTGTTTGAAATATTTTATTATAGCCAGTGGTACCTGGAGCATTTTTTTGCTCTTAAAAATGTCACAAGAGCATAGAGAGATTAATTAATAATTTTAGTGATAAAATATATTGCTGTAATCGACAAAAAGCAGCACATGGACCTGTTTTGGCGTAATAAGTGTTGCCATAGAAACAAATAATGTTTGATTCAGAGTTTGTGAACAGCTCCCGAGTTGAATCTCTCAGCTGTCATCTCGTAATTAAAGTAATTCCTACATAACATAAATGCAGCATTATTTTAATAGTATTGCATATGTAGGTTTTTGCATGTGCCTGACTTGCTTTTTCATTACAGCAACAGTTGCGAATGCGGATCAAGCTGACGTACACTCATAAAGGCTCTCCTATTCAAGACCTGGCCGAGGTCAACAATTTTCCTCCTCAGTCCTGGCAGTGATTTGCTACCCCCTCTCAATCTTAAAGACCCCCAGCAAGGGAACTATGGGAAAGATGTCCCCTCCCCATTCCCAAATTATCCCCCGTGACATCACCACAGATTGCTGCCCTGGGGTTGCAGGGGAAGCAGTGGAATCTTCCTGAAACTGTCGAGAGTTTATGGTATGAAGACGATAATGATGATGATGATTACAGCGACAATGATGAAGCAAAATCACAAATATCTGAATACATATCTTTTAAACTTGTTTTGCCCAACTGTCTGTCTCTCTTCTTTCGGGTTAGTGCAACATGTTCATACTCACACCTGCACTTAGCGTTGTGCACTCTCTCTCACTCTTATTGTAGTGTACTCCCTCACATACAGTCACCCGCTCTGGCTCACCCTGCTGCCCAGGGTCCATACATGGAAAACGTCACTCATGGCCACTCTAGAAAGGAGCTGCTTTGTTTGATTTGTCTTTTTGTTTGATTTTTTTCCATATTTTTAACCTTGTTAATGGGTTTGGTGTATTTTAAAAAGCAAACAAAATAATAATTATTGAACTTTCAATGAATTGCAAAGTCTGAACATTTGCACCTTAAGCATTTCAGAATCAAGAGGAAAATGGGTTGTGACGGCACCTTAGATTATCATTGTACATGGCATTTCTTAATTTTCCTATAAGGTTGTCTCATTATTGATCTAATGTCCTGTAATAAAGTATACCAGATGAATGCTACGGATACAAGCTATGTTGTGGCTGTACCATATTTCACATGACATCATCTGGCTCATTGCCTATCAAATGTTTGACTTGATCACATGACCTATCATTAACTGGCAGGTTAATACAGCTAATACCTTGCTTTATTACTTCTAGGCAGGACTGCTTATAAATGTCATGTTGTGACAATGAAACAACATTCAGTTGAGAAACGACTGCGGTAGATTGAGAGGATGTTTGTCACTGTTAAATGAATATTCCAGGTTCAATACAAGTTAAGCTCAATCAACAGCATTTGTGGCATAATGTTGATTACTAACCCCAGTTCCGAAAAAGTTGGGATAGTATGAAAAATGCTAATAAAGACAAAAAGGAGTGATTTGTAAATAATATTCACCCTTTGCTGTATTGAAAGCACTACAACTACACATTATGATTTTTTTCCTTGTGAATTTCATAGTTTTTTTTTTTTAAATGTAGAGTAATTTCAAATCAGATGATTGCAACATGCTCCAAAAAAGTTGAGACAGGGGAAATTTAAGACTAATAACAATTTGATGAGTTGAAATAACAAGGCGATGTGAAACAGGAGATGTTAAACAGGTGAGGCAATCGTGTCATAAAACTGTGTACTGTATAAGGAGCCTCCAAAAACAACCTAGTCCTTCAAGAGCAAGGATAGTTCAGGTCTTGTCAATTTGCCAACAGATGCTTCAGCAAATAATCCAACACTTTGAGAACAATGTTCCCCAGAGTCAAACTGGAAGGATTTTGGGCATTTCACCCTCTACAGTGCACAATATAGTTAAAAGATTCAAGGAATCTGGTCAAATCTTGGTTCATAAAGGGCAAGACGAAAACCATCTCTGATCCCTCAGACATCACTGTCTTAAAAAACGGCATTCGTCTGTAATGGATATCATGAACATGGGCTTTGGATTACTTTAGTAAACCTTTGTTAGTCAACACCACTCGCCGCTGCGTGCACAGATGCAAGTTAAGACTTTATTATGCAAAGCAGAAGCCATACATCAACACTGTCCAGAAGTGCTGCCGACTTTTCTGGGCTCGGTCTCATCTTAAATGGAAAGTAGAACAGTGGAACTGTGTTTTTTGCTCTGAAGAGTCCACATTTCAAAAAGTTTTTGAAAAACAAAGCCATTGTGTTATCCGGGCCAAAGAGGAAAAGGGCCATCCAAGCTGTTGTTAGCGTCAGGTCCAATAGCCAGTGTCTGTATGGGCCAGGGGTGTGTCACATTTGTGAGAACACAATTAATGCAGACAGATATGTACAAATTGTGGAGCAATATATACTGCCATCCAGCACAGTCTTTTCCAGGTACGTCCCGGCATTTTCCAGCAGGACAATTTCAAACCACATACTGCCCGGATTTCAAGTACATGGCTGTGTAAGCAGAGAGTGTGGGTGCTAGATTGGCCTGCCTGCAGTCCTGAGCTGTCTCCAATTGAGAATGTGTGGTGCATTATGAAGCACACCATACGGCAACGAAGACCCTGTACAATTGTGCAGCTAAAGACCTACATAATGGATGATTGGGGGAAAATTCCACTTTCTAAACTTAAACTTGTGTCTTCAGTGCCCAAATGCTTAAGTGTTATTAGAAGAAATGGTGATGTTTCACAGTGGTAAACACTCGACTGTCCCAACTTTATTGGAGCGTGTTACAATCATCTGATTTTAAATTAGTGTACATAAAAAAATAAACAATGAAATTCACGGAGTAAACATCATATAATGTTTAATTGTAGTGCTTTCAATATAGCAAGGGGGGAATATAATTTACAAATTACATTTTTGTTTTTATTAGCATTTTTCATACTGTCCATCATTTCGTAATTGGGGTTGTACAAAAAATAATTTCGATTCGTCCCTCCTGTGGAGGAAAATAAAGCAGAAATCAAGGTTACTTTGAGGCACTTATAATGGAAGTGAATGTGGCCAATTTTGGGATGGTTTAAAGGCAGACATGTGAAGCTTATAATTATATAAAAGCACTTACATTTAAATTATTTTGTTAAAACTTATGTATTCCTTGAGCTGTTAGGTTGATTAAATCATTGTTTTAGGGTTTACAACATTACGTCATCATGGCAGCGAAGTTGTAAAATTGTCTTTAACTTTACACAGAAACGGTTACTAAGCATTACTCATTTTTATCACACTAAAATCATTTTACACACACATTGTTTATGTCTTGTGTCTGTACTGAAAAAGTGAGTATTTTAATGTTTACAGGTTGGCCCCATTCACTTCCATCGTAAGTGCCTCACTGTAACCTCGATTTTTGCTTTTTTAAAGAAAAGAAGGGACAAGTAAAAATTTATGTTGTGGTAATCAACATTATGCAACAAATGCTGTCAATTGAGCTTAACTTGCGTTGAACCCTGTCAATTACTTGAATGCAAATTAGATGAGTTCTCAATCATATAATCATCAGTAGCTTTATATCTGCCAAACTGGACACTTTTCCACCCTCCAAACTTCTTAATTTGACATTTAGTTATTTTGTTTAACTCTATTCATCTCAGAATGTATGTTCTTGTATTGTTTTTAAATATTGAAATAAGTTATATAGAATAAATTAGTATTCTTATTCCATCTTAAAGGATTGAAACCTATTAAAATTAGTAGCTGGACAGTGTGATTTAAATTTAAAATTGATTTCTCACTAAATTAACTAAACTAGAGGCCCACCAATGTAGTTGTTGCAGGTAGGTTATAAAATGGTTATGGTCAGCATAGATGCTGTAAATATAGACGTATGACAATTAAAGCCTTTCTGAATGTAGTTATATGCACTGAATGGACACTTTTTTTTAATTATTTTGTTTGACTTTAAAGGTGTTTCGTTTTT
Source organism: Myxocyprinus asiaticus (assembly GCF_019703515.2). Taxonomy (NCBI): domain Eukaryota; kingdom Metazoa; phylum Chordata; class Actinopteri; order Cypriniformes; family Catostomidae; genus Myxocyprinus; species Myxocyprinus asiaticus. The sequence continues at coordinate 11,896,672 of NC_059345.1, read as the reverse complement.
TCTGCAGTGATTTGAAGTACAGAATTATTGCCTGATTTAAAGCAATGTGCCTTTTGTCCTAACTGGTTAAAAGAAGACCCTCAGACATCTGTAAGACAAGCAGTTACATTTCATCATTACAGGAAGAAAACATGATGTCTGAAGAGTAGAGGACCTTTTTGTTTTGCTATCATTTCTCTTTCTCATTCAGAGGCCGTCTTAAAAGTCAAATATCAAGTGTGTCCCAGGCTGTCTCTTCTTGCAGCTTTTGAAGCCAGTTAGAAACATTAACCTAAATATATAGCTCACATTGTCTTTTTTTGTCATTCTGTCAGCTTTGAAGAGGACTGTTTCATCAAGTCATTGAAAGCTCTCAAGTCGCCTTGGTGGAAAACCTTATAGCGTCTGTACACTTGCATCTTTACTTACAGAGTTTACTGCTCTCTCGCTGCTCTTCATTTTAGTTTTAATCTACATCAATTGCATTCATTATGCCACACTGAAGTCTGGTGACCAAATCAAGAGATGTTCTTTGGGCTTGGGAAATATTTTTTAGCAATGTTATGTATATGGAGAAAAATTATTTCATTCTGTTAGCTTCTTTGTATTTTGTTGCAGTTCTTAAAGATGCTTTCTTGGCTTTTTCTGTACATACCGAAGGCTTTTAAGATGCATCATCTGTTTTCATCCCTTTTTAAGATACCATTTTCTAATCTTCCTTCTAGTACTGCACAGTGTATAATGTTTGAAGCTCTCCCACAGAAAAATCTAATTTAACAACTCACCTGTTTAATTGTGTCTTGGAAAGAAAATGTACTGTGTGCTGCCTGTATATTGTATATAATTGTAAAACACATCAAAAGGATCAAATCAAATAAAAATCCCATTTAAAGACTATGACATTCAGTTAAGGGACTGTAGACATTATTTACTGTGCACATGATCTTAAGTTCACATTCTTTTGTAGTAAATGGGTGGATTACAGTCATGTGATTATACTAAAAGGATTTAAATGCTGTACATGGACACAGATAGCTGTTCGTCTTCTGTAAGAGCTTTATGGAGTTTTGTTGAATTCTCTCATTCTATCCTGTTATTTAAACACAACAATGGAATTTAAAGGGATGGTTCATTCCAAAATTAAAATTATGCCCTTTAATCAACCTTTTGTTACAAACCTGTTTGACTTCCGTGTAACGCTAAAAGGAGGTGTTAGCCTCAGTCACCATTCACTTTCATTGTATGAAAAAAGATTAAAAAAAAAAAGTGAATGGGTGATTAGCATCTCCTTTTGCGGTACAAGAAACAAAGGAGGGAGGAAATTATGAGAAATGTTTCATTTTTTTGGGTGAACTATACCTTTAAATTGATAGTTCAAAAATGATAACTTTAAAGAAATAGTTCACCCAAAAATGCAAATTCTCATTTGTTCGCCCTCATGCCATCCCAGATGTGTATGCGTTTCTTCTGCTGAACTCAGATTTTTAGAAGATTTTTATTATCTCAGCTCTAGGTCCATACGATGCAAGTGAGTGGTGGCCAGAACTTTGAAGCTCCAAAAAGCACATAAAGGCTGCATAAAAGTAATCCAGACAATACCAGTGGTTTAATCCATATCTTCAGAAGCGATATGATAGGTTTGGGTGAGAAACAGATCAATATTTAAATCCTTTTTTACTATAAATCTCCACTTTCACTTTCTTTTGTTTTTGGAGATTCACATTATTCGTGCATATTGCAACCTACTGGGCAGGGAGGAGAATTTATAGTATAAAAGGTCTTAAATATTGATCTGTTTCTTACCCACACCTAATATATTGCTTGTGAAGATATAGATTTAACGACTGAAGTCCTATGGATTATTTCTATGTTGCATTTATGTGCTTTTTGGAGCTTCAAAGTTCTGGTCATCATTCACTTGCATTGTATGGACCTACAGAGCTGAGATATTCATAAAATGTTTGTGTTCAGCAGAAGAAAGAAAGTCTGACACATCTGGGATGGCGTCAGGGTGAGTAAATGGTGAGAGAATTTTCTTTTTGGGTAAACTATTCCTTTCATTTCAGACTTGATATTGTTGACTTAATACATCATGCATTATTGGTAATGAAATTGAAAGTTTCAATTATACATTTTTAAAAATCCAAAAGCATTCAGATGTTTATAGTACATGTTTTTCTTCCCATAATCCACCTATACTGGTGTTTTCTATGTGGCTTTGATTCATCTGCTTTTAAACAGACAAGTATTCTTAATGAAACATATAGTTAATGCAAGGCATCAGATAAAAAATGCTGTATGGAGAAATTGTAGTATCCCAGTTTCTGAGAACATGGTCCCTGAATGTTTCGATGCCTCTTAAGTGAATTGAATGTGGGAGAGGTACACAAAACTGGCCTACATTAAAAGAGATCTTTCAAAATACAGAACAAATTTTTGAATCTGCTGCTTTTTACAACTTTGCCATCTTAGTCAGGCAAAGATGTTTGCGTGTTGAAGAGAGCAAAATAAACATTACAGGACATGCTGTGGGGTTGCCATATCAGCGAATTTCCCAAACAATGATTTTTCAGCTGCATGTGGAAAAAAAGCAATGTAAATATTGTCATTTCTACTCTTTATGTAAACTTCCTGAAGTAATACAAGCAACGTTCAAATTCTTAAGAAACCACTCTTGTTTAATCTTGCGATACATGCACATAACTTTTGTATATTTGGAAATATACAGTTAATTCTTCAATGTCCATGAAGCACAGATTTTCTTTCATTTAGGGGGAATTGAGCATTACTTATTAATATGTACCTATTTGACCAGGTGGACACTGTATCACATGCTTGGATGATTACCTTCTCCATCAGAATTCCTTTGTGATCTGTAAAAGGTATCAGATTTTTTTCTTGTGTATCTATACATGTGCCCCCTCCTCTGATATTTTACACTTGCTATTCAGCTACATATGAACTTGTTTGGGAGTGGAGAATATACTGTTGACTTTTTCCCCAGTGACTTTGAAATGCTGAACTGTATCGCAGTCCCATGTCCTCCATGAAGTGAGTGTTGGACTGAAAATAATTCATGATGGATGAAAATAACATGTCAACATGGGTTATTTTAGATTTATGCTGTGTATTATTGTTGTCTTTGGGTTGGAGAAAATGATGCTCAAATGAAATAATAAAAAATCAAACTTGATGTTTGCAGTGTTGTTTTAGGAAGATGGTATCTGATACAGTCTGCGATTTGAAAAAAAAAAAAAAAAAAACTGCCCCAACTTATTCTGAATTATCCCATTTAAGAGCTGTATTTTCAATGGACATACTGATCTGCTACACCCTCTTGTGTTGGAACTTTAATACTGCAATAGTAATGGAAGGCCTACTGCTTGGATACTACAACTAAAAAACACCATTCCCTGATTTTATTATACTGCACAATAGCTATATCAATTCATAGTCTCACACAGATAATTAAAGCAAGAAAATATTATGTAAATGATAATAGTTTGGCTATATGGAAGTAGTGATTCAGTGTAATATCATAGATACAGCTTTTATTGTTTTTGTTTAGCTTTTTTCATCTTAATGACATCATTAGGGAGAGGTGGTGTTTCTATTGCCCATGACAACCTTTAGCTGCATGGATGAGATCATGTGTTTTTGTGCAATTTTTATATCACAAATAAGTTGTGGTCATAGGTTTCTCTACATTTCAACAATTGTGCCAAAAAGAATATTCCGGGCTCAGTACAAGTTAAAGGGATAGTTCACCCAAAATGAAAATGATCTGATCATGTACTCACTCTCATGCTATTGCAGATGTGAATGAATGACTTTCTTCTGTAAAACAAAAACTAAGATTTTTACAAGAATATTTCAGTTCTGTAAGTCCATACAATGCAAGTGAATGGGTGAAGGTCCAAAAAGCACATAAAGGCAGCATAAAAGTAATCCATACAACTCTAGTGGTTTCATCCATATCTTAAGAAGCGATATTATAGGTGTTGGTGTGAAACAGATCAATATTTAAGTCTTTTTTTTTTACAGTTGGTGGAGACATGTATGAAGAATGTAAGTCAGCAAAAGCAAAAGAAGAAGAAAGTGAATGTGGAGATTTTGAAAAGGACTTAAATATTTATCTGTTTCTCAATCACACTTATCATATCGCTTCTGAAGACATTGATTTAACCACTGGAGTCTTATTGGTTACTTTTATGCTGCCTTTATGTGCTTTTTGGAGCTTCAAAGTTCTGGTCACCATTCACTTACACTGAATGCACCTACAGAGCTGAAATATTCTTCTAAAAATCTTCGTTTGTGTTCAGCAGAAGAAAGAAAGTCTTTCACATCTGGGATGGCATGAGGGTGAGTAAATGATGAGATTGTTTTCAGTTTTGGGTGATCTATTCCTTTAAGCTCAATCGACAGCAAGTTGATTACAACAAAAACTGAATTTCTCTTTTTCGTCCTTTAAAAAAGCAGAAATGTGAAGTTTATAATTTTATAAAAGCACTTACATTAATTCTTGTTGTTAATGTAACAACAACCCCCCCCCCCCCCTTGTATTTGCAAAACTGGACACTCCCCCCCCCCCCCCCTTCAAACCTCTTAATTTGACATTTAGTTATTTTGTTTAACTCTATTCATCTCAGAATGTATGTTCTTGTATTGTTTTTAAATATTGAAATAAGTTATATAGAATAAATTAGCATTCTTATTCCATCTTAAAGGATTGAAACCTATTAAAATTAGTAGCTGGACAGTGTGATTTAAATTTAAAATTGATTTCTCACTAAATTAACTAAACTAGAGGCCCACCAATGTAGTTGTTGCAGGTAGGTTATAAAATGGTTATGGTCAGCATAGATGCTGTAAATATAGACGTATGACAATTAAAGCCTTTCTGAATGTAGTTATATGCACTGAATGGACACTTTTTTTTTTTTATTATTTTGTTTGACTTTAAAGGTGTTTTGTTTTTTCTGCAGTGATTTGAAGTACAGAATTATTGCCTGATTTAAAGCAATGTGCCTTTTGTCCTAACTGGTTAAAAGAAGACCCTCAGACATCTGTAAGACAAGCAGTTACATTTCATCATTACAGGAAGAAAACATTATTATGATTTTTTTTTTGTGTGTGTGTGTGTCAACATTATGCTACAAATGCTGTCGATTAAGCCAGAGATTTTGATTAAGCATAAAAGTGCTGTAAGCGATTTTAGCCGTTCTGGAACTTCCACAAGACTGAAGCTGTTAAATTAGACACGCCCCCTCTTTCCAAAAAACCGCCCTCATAACTGAACAGTAGAGCAGTGCGTCTTCTCACAGTCACTTGTCAAACACAAAACAGTAGCAAAATAGCACCTTTAACTGACAACTGTTATGAATCTAAATATGATATTAAACCTGAATTAACCGCTTCAACTACACTATGAGAACGTGCAAAATAATTGACAGGCAGAATGCACATCAAAGTCTTCTGATTGGCTGATCAAATAATGTGTCCGCGGTCATATTTTTGTTTGCTGTTTACATAGTTTAGTTCTGTCACAGAGACCGGTGAGATATATCTCAGGACACTTATTTTAGTGATATCTTTCAGGGAGAATTAACATTTTCTGCATACCAGTCCATAACAAAAAATATTTATTTGAATTCATTTATTTATTTGAATGGTGGATTTTAGTGTAAACTATAGCATAGTACATTTTCTTAAAGGATGTTCCCATTTTACCATCCAGGTTGTATGTATTATAAGCAGAGTTCTTCAGTTCTTCCTCATATGTCACCCGTCTACATTGATAAGTTGACAGTCACAGAATTTATGATATTTAAGTTGTTGTTTAGGGATAGTGTTACAATGTTTACCTCATTGCAAGATAAGATGTAAATGAAAGCATTTACTTCCAGACAGCTGTGATTTATAGCATGCTACAGACTTAATGTTCTGTTTAAAGTTTAACAGCTCGTGCAAAACACATTACACAAGAAGGACTAATCATTCCAGTAAGAGTGGCAGAGGTCAGTGATAAGAGTGTGTGACTCCAAATCTAAGAGATGTGAACTATATTTACACACCTGATGTTCTTGATATTAAACTTGAAGTTTTAATATTACACACTGATAAAGAAGTGTAATTCATCTGATTATTAGAAACCCTTACAAAAAGATCCATTGAGTTAAAGGAATAGTTCACCCAAAAATGTAATTCTCTCATCATTCACTCACCCTCATTCCACCCCAGATGTGTATGACTTTCTTTCTTCTGCAGAACACAAACAAAGATTTTTGGAAAAATATCTCAGCTCTGTAGTTCCTTACAATGCAAGTGAATGGTGACCAAAACTTTGAAGCTTCAAGAGGCACATAAAGGCAGCATAAAAGTAATCAATACGACTCCAGTTGTTTAATCCATGTCTTCTGAAGTGATCCAATCGGTTTTGGGTAAGAACAGACCAAAATATAACTCCTTTTTCACTGTACAACTTGTCATTGCAGTCTCTAGGCACGATCATGATTTCAAGCTCGATTACACTTCCTGGTGCTTGATGCATGCGCAGAGCGCTAGATGGCTCTAGGAAGTGTAATCGAGCTTGAAATCATGATCTCAAAAGAGACCGCTGATGTCAATATTTATTGTGAAAAAGGAGTTATATTTAGGTCTGTTCTCACCAAAATCCAATTGGATCGCTTCAGAAGACATATGGAGTCTTATAGTTTACTTTTATGCTACCTTTCTGTGCTTTTTGGAGCTTCAAAGTTTGGTCACCATTCACTTGCATTGTAAGGAACTACAGAGCTGAGATATTTTTACAAAAATCTTTGTTTGTGTTCAGCAGAAGAATGAAAGCCATTCACATCTGGGATGTCATGAGGGTGAGTAAATGATGAGAGAATTTTCATTTTTTTAGGGAGACCTATTCCTTTAACTTGTATCATGTAGGAACTAAAGCAAAATCTTCTTTTGTATTGTTTTTTTTTTTTTTTTTTTTTTTAAAGAGAGTTTCATTTTCAATTCCGAAGGAAATATATTTTATAATAAACTTGTGACAAATCATCCCCTCTAACATGACACGCTCCAAATCACCTGTCTGGGCTTAAGTATCCTCATGAATAATTCAGTAACAGAAATACTGGAATAGGCGTTGCTCTATGAATAGTAAGTGACTCCGCCCCCTAATGTTTATTTATTGGGTTTATTTGACAGCCGTGCGCTTCAGTCCCATTATGGCGTCTCATCAATTCAGGATGGGCTTTTTCTACCGCCTCCTGTACTGGAATTCATCAGTCGCCCATTGCTATCTCACATCTGGATTTGTGTGCTGAAAGACATCAAATGTAGGCGAAATGAAGGACGAGAAAAACACGCGGTTGCCCCCGAGTGCCGAGACGGAGCATAAAAATGCAGCTGATGTGGAGGTTGGCCGGGCGGGCAGCGGATCAGCGCTGAACCCGGTGCTCCATGAAGCGGGATCAGACCGAGCCTCCGCGCCGACAGCCCGAGCAGGGACGGGAATACGCGTTTTGAAGGTATCAGAGCCAGCTGACGTACATGTCCATGTTTGCCCGGCTGTTTAGAGCGCAATATTGCTGTTAATCAGCAGTACGAATCCGTGAACTGCATCAGAAATTCTCTGTACAACAGTTTCACGCGCCGCTCTGTCTAATGCACTGTATGTGTTTCAAAAACTAGCGAGTTGTCTACCTAGACAGCATTCTTGGTCATGCACTCCGAGTCAGCTCAACACGGAGTTTACCCGGGACGCACCTATGATGCCCCAAAATGCTGTCTATGTAGGCAGCTCACTTACGTTTTGAGACGCAGCCACTGATAGTTGCGATTTTGGATCAAGAATGCCCTTTTAGCTTTAAAGAGAATGTGTTTATTTTATTTATTAAATGTCGCTTCTCTCTAATAGCTCTTAATGAGTTTTGTCAGAATGGCTACTGTAACATATGACATGTTGCACTGTATCCTAATCCATACTGTAACGCCTGTTACCTGTTAGGGGGCGTTCACGCACAGACGCGGACTTGCGTTCTGTCCGCGTTATTTTTAATGGCTGGTTTGTGTACACATACGTCAGATGGACGTTTTTGGAATTGTGTGGCGTGTCATGAACGGTGTGTTTTAAGACGTCAAGTTAGAGGCCTCTTAAAAAAAAAAAAAAAAAAAAAAAAAACGCAGCTAGACGCAGCGCAACGAAAAAGACAGAAACCAAGTGTCCCAGTACGCGTTTTTAACAGTTGAAATTAAAGGAATATTGCGGGTTCAATACAAGTTAAGCTCAATCGACAGAATTTGTGGCATATTGTTGATTACCACAAAAATAAATTAGATTTGTAAAAACAAAAAAAGCAAAAATCGATGTTACAGTGAGGCACTTACAATGGAAGTGAATGGGGGCCAATTCGTAAACATTAAAATACTCACTGTTTCAAAAGTATAGCCGCAAGACATAAACAATATATGTGTAAAAATGATTTTAGTGTGATGAAATCGCTTGCCTTTTCTGTGTAAAGTTATAGCCAATTTTACAACTTCGATGTAATGTCAACAAACCCTAAAACGACTGTAAAAATGACGAATAAACAACTTTATAGCTCAAATAATACATGAGTTTTAACAGAAGTATTCATGTAAGTGCTTTTATAAAATTATAACTTCACATTTCAGCCTTTTTAAACCATCCAAAAATTGGCCCCATTCACTTCCATTATAAGTGCTTAACTGTAACCTTCAAATTTTTTTTTTTTTTTAAAGAAAAAGACAGAGTCAAAATATATATTTTTTGTGGTATGTCAACATTATGCCACAAATGCTGTCGATTGAGCAAGGCGTCTTTAAAAACGCTACGCTTCTGCATGAGATGCTGAAAAAATAGCGAAATGCAGCACAGTGGTCAAAGATGTCCGTCTAGCGAATTTTTACATAGGGAAACAATTGAAAAACAGTTAAACCAATGTGGACGGCTCCTTAAAAATAGGCTAAGTCAACTTTTAAAACCACATCTTAAGACACCTACAATCTGTTCCAATCTGCTGCACTCCGTCTAGCTGTTTATGATATGAACGTGTCCTGAGTGAACGCACCTGAGCCTGTATGACGTGATGATGCCACTGACACTGTCTTCACAATAAACCTCACACAGTAGGCCGACGGGAAATTTGCTTGCCATTTTTCTCAAGCATTGCCGTAGATAATCAGAACAAAATTAAATGTCAATTTATTTTGTCTATTCCCCCTCCCGAAATAGCTTAAGTGAATAAGCAGAGTTTCCTTATTAAGGTTGCAACATATTTAGAGCACTTTACGCGTTATATAGTTATATCAATGTTGAAACATCATTATTGCCTTAATATCCAAAACATGAGTCAAGAAGTAAACATAGGCTAAATGGACATGGTCAGGGGTGTTCCCTATTTGTGAGCAATGATAGTATGAGTATAGATCTTATGATTGCCATTTTAATTATGCTTTATTATTTAAATGAGTAAACATAAATAGACAGATAAGTGTAGATGATAGAGATATTACAGATCCCAATTTAGTGAAGCGTCTGAAAGGTGAAGAGAAAGCTCCTCAATGATGAGTCAGCAATGATCTAATGATTAGACAGATTTTTATGCTGTAATTGATTGGAATAGATTGATCCTGCATGAAATGTGATTATCCTCTCTTAAAATGTATCAATCTCTTTTTTACAATGGCCTATTAATGTAAATGTACTCCACAAAATCTCTTTCCATAACCTTGTAGAGTAAAGCTATGCAATTACACTAATATAGCTAACTAGAAACTATAGTGCTTTAGTGAAGTATGCAATGGTATCTGATTTGTTGTATTATAGTGGTGTGTGGCACTGATGCCAGTGTGCAGGGACCACTTAACCAGGGCAGAGCATCATGAGAGCATGACTTCACCAGACTAATGGTGTCGTTTCAAAAGTGGCCCGACTCGCACATCTCTCTAGGGCGTTTGTGCCCTGAGTTAATATTTAGGCTCCTGCAGTTCAACCGAAAACAAAGACTGGTGTCTCTCAAAGTGTTACTGGGTGGAGTGCCCGACAGTCGTGGTTACAGAGGCATGGTTTCCTATGACTGTATTGGGTTCTAAAATACTTTATTTGGTCTTATTTCTAGAAGGTCATAATTGCTCACCAGGCCACACTACATAACTGGCGTTTATTTATTCCATGGCACTTTCCACGGATCGGGTACACTTTGTTGTCCCATGACTTAAACTTGATGCAAAAAGTCCTAGCGAGAACTATTAGATATGTTAGATAAACTATTATTACTAAACTATTACATTTTTAACTATTATCTTATGTTAATTGTTTTAAATGCATCAAATGTATATACCCCCTACCCCTACCCATTAAAAGAATAGTTCACACAAAAATGTAAATTCTCTCATCATTTACTCACCCTCATGCCATCCCAGATGTGTATGAATTTCTTTTTTTCTGAAGAACACAAACAAAGATTTTTAGAAGAATATCTCAGCTCTGTAGGTCTATACAATGCAAGTGAATGGTGACCAGAACTTTAAAGGTCCAAAAGCACATAAATGCAGCATAAAATTTATCAATAAGACTCCAGTGGTTAAATCTACATCTTCAGAAGCAATATGATAGGTGTGGGTGAGAAACAGTTCAATATTTAAGTCCTGTTTTACTATAAATTCTCCTCCCTGCCCAGTAGGTGGCGATATGCACAAAGAATGTGAATCGCCAAAAACAAAAGAAGAATGTGAAAATGGAGATTTATAGTAAAAAGGAATTAAATGTTAATCTGTTTCTCATCCACACCTATCATATCACTTCTGAAGACATGGATTTAACCACTGGAGTCTTATGGATTACTTTTATGCTGCCTTTATGTGCTTTTGGGACCTTCAAAGTTCTGACCACATTCACTTGCATTTTATGGACCTACAGCGCTGAGATATTCTTCTAAAAATCTTCGTTTGGGTTCTGCAGAAGAAAGAAAGTCATACACGTCTGGGATGGCATGAGGGTGAGTGAATGATGAGAGAATTACATTTTTGGGTGTACTATTCCTTTAATTTAGGCTAAATCTGTAACCCTGTTACCTATTCTGGTATAGGATTTTATTAATTTATTATTTTATTTTATTAATTTGATGACTTGTTTAATTTTATGATTATTTAATTGTTATATCTAGAAAATACAAATTCAAGGGATTTAAACAGTTTTTAGACATTTTCCAAATTTTGGTAACAGGGTTGCAAAAATTGCAAACCTTTTCTAAAATAAATAGAAAACAAAACATCTTAAATAATATTTACCTCGATCTCCTGAGGTCCCCTTAAATTGGTGATTTTGGCCTGTCCCACCTCAGAGATTCTGATGTTCTTTACTGTATTTAAAACCATGCATCAGTGTAATAATTGCTTTTTTTTTTAATGTTTATTGCTAGAAAATAAAAATGTAAAGTTTAACTTTAAACTATTTAGACATGTCCCAAATCTTGGTGACAGGGTTGCAAAAATGACAAACCTTATCCAAAATAAATAGAAAATAAAATAGCTCAAATATTATTTAGTTTGATCTCTTGAGGTCAACAATCAACATTTTCTGAAGGCTAAGCATTTCCTTTCACTGACCGTTTGTTGAATAAAATAAATGACACTGCAATGAAGCAACATCTACTCTATTTCATTTTTTTTGCAGCGTAACATGAAGAGGAATGGCAGCCGAGGCTGTGTGACCCGGAAGACACGTTTTGGCTCTCGCGAGCGTGACTGGCTGAAGGGTGATGCTCAGCGAGGCTGTGTGTGTCTATACGGGGCCTCGGAGTCTCAGCCTCCTGCATCGGGTCCCCAGACCACCTCCACCACCCAGCCGGACCTGAAACTGGTGCTCTGCTCGACCAACACCACTGTTGAGGAGCTCTGCGCTCAAAGAGATGTTCAGGGTCTCTACTTGCAGCTGCACGGAGACTTAATCAGGTAACACACACTTGTGTTCACTGAACTGTTATTATCTGGCTAGACAGGGACTTAATATAGTCTTATCAGACTTGCACTGTGGCACATTCAGCTTCTGGCTAGATAAACTGTATACGAGTTTGGTTGCTTTTCAGAAAGGAGAATGTGAATTTCATGCTCATTGTTAACAAATGACTGTTTACATGAGTTAAAGGTAATGTGTCAAATACTTTTTCCTGTCCCAGCTTAATGTACAGAAATAACAATTATTATTATTATTATTACTAAGCTATTTATAGGTTGATTTCCCTGAAAAAACTGTTCATTTAGTTAATTTAGAAACATTAACTCTATTTTTGCAATTGGGGCCTGGGTAGCTCAGCGAGTATTGACACTGACTTTCACCCCTGGAGTCGCAAGTTTTAATCCAGGGTGTGCTGAGTGACTCCAGCCAGGTCTCCTAAGCAACCAAATTGGCCTGGTTGCTAGGGAGGGTAGAGTCACATGGGGTAACCTCCTCGTGGTCGCTATAATGTGTGGTTCTCGCTCTCGGTGGGGCACGTGGTGAGTTGTGTGTGGATGCCGCGGAGAATAGCGTGAAACCTCCACACGCACTACGTCTCCACGGTAACGCGCTCAACAAGCCACGTGATAAGATGTACGGATTGATGTCTCGGACGCGGAGGCAACTGAGATTCGTCCTCCGTCACCCGGATTGTGGCGAGTCACTACGCCACCACGAGGACTTGGAGCGCATTGGGAATTGGGCATTCCAAATTGGGAGAAAAAAAAAGAAACAAAATCTATTTTTGCAATTCAGTTAAAACACTTGAAATGATACACTTAAGCTTTAAAGGAGAATGTGTATTTGTCATTCATTTCCCCCTCTTGACATTATAAATTCCTCCAGAATAACATAGACATCGATATGAGAATGTCTGTCTTATATTTGTCTCGGCTTTTCCGATTTCACCAAGGAAGGCCTCTCCTCATGCTCTTTTTGATTGAAAGCTCAGCACACTATGATAAGTTCAATAAGTTCTGTTTTTTTTTTTTTTTTTTTTTTTGTTAGACGTATTTTAAAGGATGCCCTTCACAAGAGATATAAATGGAAATTAAAACATAATGAATAATGTTTTACTTTCTATTTATGTCTCTTGCCGATGCAAGGTTATTTTTTTCATTCCAGTTCGTTTTTATGGAATAGTAAGAGTACACAGAAAGAAATGACTAGTAAAGTTTTACTTATTTTTATTTAGCTAGTTTTTGCACACAGTTTTTCTAAGTAAATTTTAATTGTATGAAATTAAGTAAAATGTACTTAACTTTATGACATAATATTGATTAAAGTGAGTGAGTAACTTAAACATTTCAGTAAATACAGTACCTTTTACTTACAAAAGTAAAGTAAAATGTAAGTGAACATTATTGGAACATTTTGAACTTTCCTTATAAACATGTTTATCATGTACCACATGACATATAGAAGCCTCCCACAGGAAAGCTTAATGCATGCTAAGTTGTAGTCTATTGGACAACATCATCTTGCATTACAGGCAATAGAAACAAGATACAGGGATGCGTAGCGGACCTCGACACTTGGTGGGCAAAGCACGATGACAGTAACAATCAAACATTTTTTTTGTTTTTTTTTAATCATGAACAGATATTTTTGAGTAGAAAATGAACTTTAGACCTCACAAAACAAGAAGCTACCAAACGTTACAGCAAAATCAACAATACAAATTGTGTAAATAAACTTTCAACGTTGAAACCATGCAAGCTCATGAATTATTCAAGCCTGGTTCATGCTGGGAACACCAGCTTGAAAAAACACCAAATTTGCTTATTTTATTTACCTGCGAAATTAACTCAAATTAGCGAATAAATATAACAAGGTTTTCTACTTTAAGATTGATACATTATGACGCATTGTAAAGATAACAAACAATCATGAATAATTTTTTCTTATGAACTAGAGCAAATATAATTTGAAATATAATTAATGTTACATCTTTGCACTATATTTTTCGAATTATTGATATATTTGAATGAACGGTTATCACATCTATTGTTCTTATAATATTTATATATTTAATGTTATTTAATTCACCATTGCAATTTTTATCCCAATCAGAGATTGCACTACATTCCCAGTAATAGGCTAAAATGTAAACACACACACACACACACACACACACACAAATCTTGTCAAATGGTCTGTTTTTATCTGTCTTAGTCTAATGGTTTATTTTATTTCTTTATGTATTTGTTTTAAATCTATGCCATTCCATTTGTGTATGTAGCCTACATTTGATATCTTGATATAGCCAATTTTTACATTTTCAGTAATTAAAAATGTATTTTCATTGAAGTAACAAAGCCAGGGCTGTAACAACCACTATAACTTGGGGTGGGGGAACATGTCCCCCTTACTTCTAGATATACATATTTTTAGGAAATGAAACAATATATTTATATTTTTTATTAAATTATACACGATTAGCCTATATTTTAAGTTTCGGTTGCCATGCAAGGAAATAGTAGGCAGCTGCCTAATTGACACCTTTAAGACCCATCAGAAGCCTCCGTCAACCATTCGGTTCAGCAGTGAACAGAACCAGCGCACAAGCTGTAACATTAAAGGCAAGGAGGTACAGCCATTACCTATTGCTTTTCAAGACTATAGGGCAAACAATGTCAGGTTAATGAAGGTTTTTACTTTTAAAACATGATTGCGTTGCTGATAATGAAAGTAATTAGGCTACATCATAACTTTGTATGGAGAGAAGTGTGCAATTTACTTTTGCATTAAAAATGTCTATTTCTCACTTCCATTGCATTAGAGCGCACACTCACACTCTCTTTCTCACACACACACACACACATACTGTATATGCAGCATGCACAGGAAGAGAGAGAGAGAGAGAGAGAGAGAGAGAGAGTGCTCTCATCTAATTGAGGTAAGAAAATTGCACTGAAGCCATAGACACAATTTTGGATTAAAGGAGAAGTGACACTTGGTTTAAGCTGTGTTCTTGTTTTTTTTTTTTTTATTTGTTAAATGGCGGACAACATTTGAAATCTTCAGTTTTTAAAAATCAGTAAATGACAGACATATTTTTGTACGCAATCTCTACTCTCACGAACCCCCTGGAGTTCCCTCACAAACTCTTATATATCTGTAGTACTGTAGTATACAGTAGATAAATAATTTGTCACAACTTTGTTGTTAAAATATAAATAATTTCACATAAAATGAACCAATAACTGTGTTGTTACACCATGTGTGTTAGCTTTGAGGCCATCTATGCTATTGTACACCTGAAAGCTGAAAAAATGAACTTTTAGGAAAAGTCTAATAAAGTGTTCTTCCAAATGATAATTACATTTTGATATGTTGGAGCAGTGACTTTGGTCTATACAACACTCTTGACATGGTTTTTAACAAAGTCAGTCCAGAATCAGTTTTAAAGTTCTTATTAAAAAAATGGATCTTCAACAACTTCTCTGGGTTTTTAGTTTTCTGAAAAAGATGTGTGGTAATTGCCCATGCAAATGTAGCACAAAGGGTGCGGGGAAAGTTACGCATCGAAGTTTAATAGGCTTAGGGGTTTGCTCTAATCCCTAACCCTAAATATGAGCAATAGTAATAGTGATCCTTGCTTAGCAAACACTACTCAAGTTATGCAGGGATTTGCAACACTACCTGAGGTCTTAAAGGAATGTTCCAGGTTCAGTACAAGTTGAGCTCAGTCGACAGCATTTGTGGCATAATGTTGATTATCACAAAAAAATTATTTGGACTCATCCCTCCTTTTCTTTAAAAAAAGCAAAAATCAAGGTTACATTGAGGCACTTACAATAGAAGTGAATAGGGGCCGAGCCTGGGTAGCTCAGCGAGTATTGACGCTGACTACCACCAAAAGAGTCGTGAGTTCGAATCCAGGGTGTGCTGAGTGACTCCAGCCAGGTCTCCTAAGCAACCAAATTGGCCCGGTTGCTAGGGAGGGTAGAGTCACATAGGGTAACCTCCTCATGGTCGCGATTAGGGGTTCTCGCTCTCAGTGGGGTGCGTGGTAAGTTGTGCATGGGTCGCGGAGAGTAGCATGAGCCTCCACGTGCTGTGAGTCTCCGCGGGGTCATGCACAACGAGCCACGTGATAAGATGCACGGATTGACTGTCTCAGAAGCGGAGGCAACTGAGACTTGTCCTCCGCCACCCAGATTGAGGTGAGTAACCGCACCACCACGAGGACCTACTAAGTAGTGGGAATTGGGCATTCCAAACTGGGGAGAAAAGGGGATTTAAAAAAAAAAAAAAAAAAAAGTGAATAGGGGACAATTTTTGAAGGGGTTAAAGACAGAAATTATAGTTTTATAAAAGCACTTAAATTAATTCTTCTGTTAAAACTCATGTATTATTTGAGCTGTAAAATTGTTTAAATCATCATTTTTAAAGTCATTTTAGGGTTTAAGTGTTTGTTGACATTATGTCGTCATGGCAACAAAGTTGTAAAATTGCCTTTACCGACACAGAAAAGGTTAGAAAGTGATTTTATCACACTGAAATGTTTATCATGTTAACACGCATATTGTTTATTTCTTGTGGCTATACTTTTGAAATAGTATTTTAATGTTTACGGATTGGCCCCCATTTACTTCCATTGTAAGTGCCTCACTGTAACCAATATGTTTGCTGCTTTTTTTTTTTTTTTTTTTTAAAGAAAAGGAGAGGCTAGTCAAAATAATTTTTGTGGTAATCAATATTAAGCCACAAATGCTGTCAATTGGGCTTAACTTGTATTGAACCCAGAATATTCCTTTAAGGCGAGTAAATGCTTTCTTCTTTGTGTATGTGTGTGTATAAAATGGCCCTCCTCCTTCTAGTGTCCACTGTCTGCAGTGTGTGTGGTAATTTTGAAGGTGTCACTGACAAAGAGAGAGAAGCAAGTCATGCTTTCCCCTCTCTCTGCCCTTCTGGGAATGACTGGTCTGCAACTGAGGTGGCTGAAATCACATTATTTTGCACGAAGCAGTCCAGCTCTGAGCTGAGGTAAAGCCAGGGAGCTAAGCTGAATTAGTTGTGAGGAGTCTGCACATTAGGGCAGCTCGCAGGGACATCTGCTAATGTTTGTGTGTGTGTGTGATGTTGAGCTTGTGTGTGCTTTCTACTTTAGTCTTCTATTTATTTCAGTTCAGGTAAGCAGCAAGGAACCATTAAATCCTAAAAGTGTCTTAGTCAGCTGCAGTCTTCCTCTGAAATGCAGTGAGCAAAGCTGAGGCAATTGCAAAGTAACGATGGTTCACGATGATCATCAACTAGTCCAAAAACCTGGTATATAATCGTACATATTTTTTGGTTTTGATGCTTTTAGTGGTTGTTCTTTAGTAAGCATGCTGACAGAGTGCTGTGCTTTAGCTGTTAAGGGCCGTTCACACTGAACATTTTATTGTGTTAACAAAGCTATATGCAGTACACGAATGAAACAGAATGTAGGTGCCCGGACGAGTTTTAAATTTGATAATTCTGTTAACTTGACACATCATCTTAAAAACACTGTGCTCATGGCACAAAGCGCTGAAAAAGCAGCTAGGTGAGTCGCAGCGGTCAGATGTCCATTTAGCGCATTGGAAAATACTGTAGAAAGTCAATTAAAAAAGGGCACGTACACACAAACGCATTCCTGTGTGAATGGCTCCCTAGATATTTTGCGCGATAAAACCTTACTGAAAGTTGTGTCTTTAAATTTGCCCCCTTTAAAGCCGCTACAGCCTTTCAGACAGACTTCTTTGGCCATTGCGTTGCGTCTTGCACTGTTTTTGAGAGCCCCGCCACGAGCACGCCGAGTAAAACAATACAAATTCTTAAACAAATCTTGAGACCGTTGCATTTCTGTTCCATTTCTTTTTGCTCCGTCTAGCTGATTTTGATCACAAGAACGCATTTTATTTCATTTTTTGCGAATAACATTTGGGGGTGTTTCTTCAACTTGGGACACTTGCCAGGGGTTGATTTTTATTAAAATAAACAGATTTCATCGTTGTTGTTTTATCATCTTCTTCTTCTTCTTTTTTTTTTTACTTTTCAAATGCCTTATGTATAGATTTGACTGTTTAAGCCTTGCCCCAGGCTTTCAATATTAAACTATGAAAATCCAATATAAAAATTATTACATTTAGAACGGTTTAAATCTAAACAAAGAATGTAATAAACATAAACAGTATCAATATTTATTGTGTGACAGTAGTTTCTATACATTTTTCTTTTTATTACAACTGTCCCACAGTTGTGGCTTCATTTCCACCACACCAAATTCATTTTGCCCCTTTTTTGTTTTAAAAAATTAGTGTAATTGTTAATCAAGTCAACAAAAGTGTCTGTGAATAGCATGCTTGAGATGAAATATGAGTTATGATTGAAGAAAACAAAGAAAATTCAAGATAAATACCACCTGAGAGCAGAGTATTTTTATTGGGTGTCATTTCCAATCAAAATGTAATTTAAAAAAAGTGTGAAAATAACATTTTAATTGTGTGTATTTAGGAAACATAAAATGTTAGCTATGAAATTAGCATTATCAAGACAAAGGAGTCAGCCATTTTATAAAAAATAAAAAAAAAACATTAAAAATGTCATTTCCATCACCGTCATTTCAACCATGGAATTCTATTAAACACAAAATAAAAATTTGAGATATAGTGAAAATTACACTGCAGTGGGAACTTTTAATGACTTTCACAAAAAATTACCAAAATTACATAAATCTCCTGTGATGCATGTACATACACTTTTGGACTATTTTATTTGACAAATTAAAATAATCAGGGTTCTATCAGGAAGACTCGCAGACTTGAGTGAAATTTAAGATGACATTTATTTGATGAATATAAAACAGAAATATAGTGTCTCTCTTTGGCGTAAGCCCCGTCTGGCGGTCCGAAGAAGTTGTACTCAGAACCGTCATATCCTGCCGGAGATAGGAGGCAGGGGCAAGAAGCCTACCCCGTGCAGGACGGGACTCAACTTGTGGTGGAGGTTGCCGCGTTAGCACACTGAAAAAGCAATGTGATAGATTGTGAGCAGACTTATAAAGCAATGGCTTACATGTGATTGAACTACACTGTGCTTACATTTCCCACAGGTCCTTAAAGTCTTAACATGTCTTAAATTGTGTTTTCTAAAATTTAAGGTCTTAAATATCTTAAATAGTATTAAAAAAATCTGGGGGCCTGGGTAGCTCAGCAAGTAAAGACACCGAGTTCGAATCCAGGGCGTGCTGAGTGACTCCAGTCAGGCTTCCTAAGCAACCAATTGGCCCGGTTGCTAGGGAGGGTAGAGTCACATGGGGTAACCTCCACGTGGTTGCTATAATGTGGATCTCACTCTCAATGGGGCACGTGGGGAGTTGTGCATGGAGGCTGCGGAGAATAGCACGAAGCCTCCACACGCGCTACATCTCCACGGTAACTAAGCAGTGACATTTGTAATAGAACGATAAATCCGTTATTGCTGTTATTTCTTTCGACACATTATTATCGTAGCAGCAAAATCGGTCAATACTGGTTGACCTCTAATTAATATGTTTTCATATATTGCTACATAAACCAATTTTAATATGATGTGTATATATACATATGTGGAAAACATGTCTTGAGTATTTAAAATGTGCAGATACACAGGTCTAGGGATTTGTTGAATGTGTGCCCCAGCCTGTTGAAGTAAAACATTGTATTTCCAGATTGTGTTTGTTTCAGATTCAGTTTGTTCTGTTTGGATATACGCTCTCCTAATTGTATTTGTTCAAGTCTTAAAAAAGGTCTTAAAAAGTCTTAAATTTTATTTTAAAAACTCTGCAACAACCCTGATAATATATTGAGAGACATCCACAAATCCAAAGTGCTAAAAGTGCCCAAAGTTGAAGAAACACCTTTTTATCGATTTTGAACTTTCATGACACAAATAACAAAACATGGTTTTCACTGACAAAAAATAAATAAAACAATAATAATATTAAAAGTGGAAAACCTATGCAATAATGACAAAGGATATTAGCAAAACGAAAGCAATGTACATAAAACTTATAAGGTCCTTGACAAAATCAATCGCAAGAACGTGTATGTATGTAACCCCTAAAACACGCCTAATTGGGGTCAGGAAATCGTAAAACCAGTCTTATTTTACAGTGCTTCCTTAAGACCGATTAGTTGACTAGTAGTTTCATCAACAAGAGATTTTTAAATCTTTACTGCAAAGCCCATTTCCATTGCCCATTTTGTGGTAAAGCTGACTCAAGCAGCGAGGCTGCCAACCCTAGATCTGCTTTAACAGAAAGGCATCTGACATATCTGCTTGCTAGCATGGAGGTCGGAGCAACTCAGAGCAGCTGCGCTCTTGCAGTGCCAGATTACGAGACAGGGATTGCTGCATTCGCACTCCTATCTGCTTTAGAGCGGCATGTGGAGCCGTTAACAGGATTAGAATGTTGGAATGAGATGATGATTTAATCAGGTGGAGAAAGGCCGCGCCGTAGCGCAAGGTTGATGATTATGAGCCTGGACAGTTTTAATAAAACGCAGGATGCCTTCACGTCACAAACAAATCATCGTGTCAGACTGGCAGAATGATTACTTGCTTGATTTAAAGGAAATATTATCAGACAGAAGCTCAGTGGTTTTTTTTTTAAACAAAAAATAATTAATAAATGTTGAAACATTGAATTTGACTAGAGGATGACAAGATGTGATCCCCATAGATAGGTGTATATTATTTGTCGGCTTGACTGGGAAAAGACCCAACTCACAGGGAGAGTCACTGCTTGAGGATATTGGGATTGAGAGTCTGACCTTAAACTGACACACCTGTGTGTTGTCATACCTTAGGGTACTAGAATAGGTTATTGTGCAGGCCCACTTAGAATTTGCATACTTTTTTTATTTTTTTATTTCTGTTCTGATTATGAGTGGAATTATGTGGAATGGATTTAAATATGGTAAAATGTGTTAAGTGGATCTTGGACTTCTACGTTATTGTTGTTTATTGAAAGTAGTGGTCGACCAATAGGGGTTTTCCAGTGGCCGATGTCCAATATAATGCCACTCTCCCCAACATCTCTCCCCATCTGTCTATGTTGACATTTTTTATTTTTGTCTTTTTCATATTTTAAAGCCCAATGCATCTACTAGACTTTTTTTACAGATAAAAATAGGGTTTTTATTATGAGTATGAGAGTTAAAGATTGGCGCAGATATAATGCTGAGATTTTATATACCGTCGAAGCAATACAAGCTTCAAAAAGCTGGAAAATACTGCCTTTTGAGGCTGTATACTAAGGCTGTCAAATAAAAATTTGAAATTCAAATATTCGTCGAATTTAATATAAAAACACACATTCGAATACTAAATCTGTACATTCGAATTTTAGATGTGGGCCAAACGCTGATGATGACTTCAGACGATTGCATTCTCGCTAAAAAAGGCTAGATGCAGTGCAACAAATACTGTTTAACTGTTCTGAATTTGACACTGCATCTTAAAAACATAGCGCTCCTGCACGAGATGCTGAATAAACTACAAAAATGAGTAATAATTGCACTGATTGTAATAATTGGTTGTTGTGAACATTAATTGAAGCTCCTGATCCGTATCGGAATGATTTTATGCGTTGCTCTGCTGCAACCCAATTGGCTGATTAGATAATCGCATGAATAAATAGGTGTACAGGTGTTCCTATTAAAGTTCTCATTGAATGGACCGGAGTTTCCGCGAAGAAATTTTGGTGCCTAGCAACGTGTCCGGGAAAGATAAATTTTGCCGGACAAATTGGAAAAAATCCGGTCATTTCATTTCCGTGTTTATTTTGCACTGTAAACGTGATGGACTGTGCGTTATAATGTGACATAGGCTAATAATGACACAATCAATTCAAATGAACGATAAACGTTTATTCATTAGAACTATTCATTGTTTTATATTTTCACTGGACATTGTGCCCGACAATGTTGGAATTTGTCGAACATTAAGACATTTTAACGGTCAAAAACCGGTAATTAACGACTAACGGAAACCCGGGAATGTACATACAATTGTAATGAACGAAAAACACTGTGGTATTGCCGTTATTATGAAGCTTGAGTGTAGGGCAGTACTGTGGCACTAGTGCAACACCATGTTAACTTAGAGAACGGTCTGTTGAAGCTCTTTTTACTTATTACTTAAAGTGGTCATGACATGCCTTTTTCAATTATTTTAACATGTTCCTTGAGGTTCACTTTTAATGTTAGTTCATTTAAACTATCAGTCATATATTTGTAAAACATGATAATTTTCCACCCTCATTCTGACCCTATGTCAGAAATGCTCGGTTTTGGTGCTGCTTCTCCGTTTAGACCTGACAGTAAATGCCCACTGTTATGATTGGCTCTCTGCTCTTGACTGACCTGTTCTCTTCTTGCCATCTCACTGCTCACCACTACTGGGCGGGCTACGGAAGTGATTAAAGGTAAAATAGGTGTTGATGTGTTGTTGTGGAGGTGGTCTGATGCAAATGTCTACCACTGTGTGACATCACAATGTGGAGGAAGTAGAGAACGAGTCATTTTGGCAGCTTTTCTTCAACAAATGCTCTCTTTGTAGCGTGGAGGAAGTTTTGAGTTCTGAAACGTACAGTATGTTTTTATAGTACAATGAACTCTTATATGCCAAAAGATCAGGGAAATTTTGATTCTTCATGTCATGACCCCTTTAAAATTTGAGAATATGAACTGGCTAAATCTTTTTATTGTTTTTATTTTATTTTATGCACTTAAGAATAAAATGGAATGCACTTTTTAACAGTCAGAAATGATCTTTGCAATAATATGACACGGTGCTGTTTGGCTTATATGTATTCAATGCGTCAGTTAAAAAATCTGGTAACTTTAAAATTCAAATTTAATTTGAATTTTGGTAATATTGAATTAAATTTAGTTTATCAGCCCAGTTGACAGCCCTACTTTATACAGAGGTAAGATGAAAATAAGTTTAAAACAGTTCTGTGGCTATGCAGATTTATTTATTTAACAGATGTAATAATCAACAACCAAAACTGAAATAAACTTTAAAGTAAAGGTAAAAGAACGATCTCATGATTTTAGGAATCAATATCAGTATTGTTCAAATGAAGATAGTTAATTATTAGAAAATCAATGTATTTACCCAGCCTTATTGGCTGATGATGATAATCTCAAAATGGCCAAATATCAGACGATTAATCGGATTGGTCGATATATTGGTCTGTCACCATTTGAAAGCATTAGCAAATTAGCCTAAACATTTAACAAATTAACATTCAAGGGGCAGGCAATGTATTGAATTTTATGAATTACAGCCGTTCCAATTCTCGTTTTTAGACTGTCGGATTGCAGTGCAGCTGTGCTTCACTTTCTCGTTTCGTGTATATTTATAAGCTCTTTCTGATTTTCAGTTCTGTCTTGTCTTTTGTTCTGTCGGCAGGAGGCTGGACCCCTCCGAGCATCCTCTTCAGATGGTCTATGACTACCTGACTGCTATGGGCTACGAAGACCCGCTCCGTGTACAACAGGAAGCAGCCAACTCAGACCTCAGCTGCATGATACGATTTTACAGTGGTGAGTTGTGGCCCATGTGAGGCCCGGTCCAGGCCTTCTGTGTGATATGGTACATTTCGGGCTTGAGCCCAGGGCCCAAAATGAACACTGAAGTGCTAAATGCAAGTAGAAAGTGGTTTTAGTGATTAAAAAATGGAGTTACTAAACAGTGGTTGGTAACTTCAGAAGAAACTCCATCATAACAGATGGTTTGAATTGAATTGTAAGAAAGATTGTCTGACCCCTCGCTGATGTACGTCAGTCTACTAAAGAAATAATTTGTCACCTCTCGCACATCTTACAACAACTTTTACCTCTGTGAAAAATGTACCTTCATAAGTTTATCTATCTAGGATACATATAGTTTCATGGCCAGTACATTTTCACTGATAAAAATTTACCTGCCATTGCCAGTGTGGCAAAAAGTAAATTTTGGACCCTTGTTGAGCCTGAATGCTGGCACTGCTAGCTCTACTGACATGATCAAAAACCCAGAGCTCTGTGAACAGCTTGCTGGCTTTCCAGAAAAATCTCTTAAAGTCCACCAGATCAGCTATGTTTCTCTATATCTGCATGAGCACTATTTTTGGCTGCTGTTCTCCGTGTGTAGTAGTCTACTATTACTTTAAAGGCACAAATCTGCCACCCCCTCTGTGCTGGTGCATTTTCGTACACAACCCATCTCTCTATTCTCTCTTTGAACGACAGCGCTGAATAATGGGCTTTTTCTAGTGTCAGGCATCAGTGTATTAACATCAGTGTTGAGGGGATTGTGGCGGATTCTAGCTCTTTCTCATGAGTCACACAAAGGATGCCAATTACACTTCTGCTCCAGTTTGCCACATGTACAAACCATCACTTGATGACGTGATTTGGTTGTTTGAGGTTGCAAAGCCAGTTACAAAATAAGCCTCAACTGGGTCAGAAATTGACTTTTACATTAAGGGGCAATATTTGCCCCCTGTTCTTACTTTTTGAGGGAATATTTTTCTCTAACCATTTAAACCATAAACTGTGTGCCGTCGGTTTATGTAAAATACTTGAATGCCATGCATACAAACTTACCCCAAGAATTAAATTAACATCTGTTCATATTTTATTCCATAATACTGCATTTGTAACTAGGACTATAATAGAATATTAAGAACTACATCAGATGTTACAAAAAACAAACAAACAGAAGAATTCATTATGTGGGCATTTTTTGCCCCCACATCTGGAATTCCACTGGGCATTTTTGTCATTTTTGGTGGCATTTTTGCCCTGCACCTCCCTAAATATCTGACCCTGAGCCCCAACTAAATTTCCACTTGCTCCCTTTTCTATCCCTTACAAAAATATTGTGGCAGTACCATGGTATAATGATGGTATGAGATGGTAATACCATAGTACTTTGATGTACACTCACTGAGCACTTTATTAGGAACACTTTGGTTCTAATAAATTTCCCGACGTGGTCTTTTGCTGTTGTAGCCCATCTGCCTCAAAGTTGCATTCTGAGATGCTATTCTGCTCACTACAATTGTACAGAGGAGTTATCTTAGTTATCATAGCCTTCCTGTCAGCTCGAACCAGTCTGGCCATTCTCCGTTGACTTCTCTCATCAACAAGACGTTTCCATCTGCAGAACTGCCACTCACTGGGTGTTTTTTGTTTTTGGCACCATTGCGTGAAAATCTCAGGAGATCAGCAGTTACAGAAATACTCAAACCAGCCTGTCTGGCACCAACAATCATGCCACGGTTGACCCATTCTGATGGTTGGATGTGAACTTTAACTGAAGCTCCTGACCCATATCTACATGATTTTATGCATTGCACTGCTGCCACACTATTGGCTGAATAGATAATCACGTGAATAAGTAGGTGTACAGGTGTACCTAATAAAGTGGTCAGTGAGTGTAATTTACATATACTTTTTTCTCTCTTCGTATTGTCCATATATGTACTTTTGTTGCTAAGCGACCTTGACCTCTTGGAAAGGCACTAAATGATATGTTTCATTTATAATTATTATTAAGGAACTATTTTAGTGCCTGTTTTATTGTCTGCCAGGTGAAAATTGCAAGTCTGACCTCTTAGAAAAGTAATTGCACACCTCTCTTCCACAAGCCCACATGTCCGTGGCACAAACGGTGCAGGAGTTACACTTCTAAGATTAATACTTAAGCTTAGGGGTTTGTTCAGATCCTTAACCCTGTGTATGAGCAATAATAATAATTACATAATTAAAGGCTCTCAAAATGTAGAAAACACTGGAAATTCCATGCATATGCAACATGGAGTCCTGCAAACTGTCCTTCCCATACCAAGCTCAGGTATATTTAAGCAGACTCTTTCTGGACCTGAATCCCCCTCTGCTCCCCTTCGTCCAGAGCAGTGAGTAAATGCCCATCTGTCAGATCGGCAGGGGAACGGAGACATGCCATTTCTCATCTTCAGGTCCTGTCAGGGCCATAGCGGTGAGCTACATCTCGCACGTCCACCTGATATATAGCCACCGAGGCTGAATGGACGGCCTGCATCCACCTCATTTGTACACTGTGACTCAGGGGACAGTTGAGCTGTAGCAGAATAGTGTTGTGTGCTCTGTGTCCTCAAAGCCCCATCCCAACTTCTCAGAGGCGTGGAGGATGACCAATACCGTTAAGTTTTGTAATTGCACTGTCACAATGTTGTATTGATCTACTGTCGCCAACTATTGATTTTTCAGTTGCTATTATTTTACATTTCAAGGCTTTAAAGTAACTTGCAATAACAAAAGGCTTTGCTTCTTTGCACAAAATGGGTCAGATGATGTAATAAACTCTTTGCTCTCATGTCAGTAACTCAAACCCTTAGTGTGATGATGACATTGTTAGTATAGCTGCAGATTAGTTTCTCCAACATTAAAACATTGTGTCACTGTAAAGGTTTAGACAGTCACAGAGTGGTTTTAATTGAGATGAAGTGACTTATTTTTCTTATTAAGCGTAATGGATTTTGACACCTGTTGGCATAGATTCAGCATTACGCAAAAGCAAATGTTTTCGGTTAACAGTGTTGTTGTTGCAATACACTTTTAGCTGACGTAATTGTCACCAGTGATTAATTAATGTTGTAGCTGAAAGTGTCCGATAATTGAGGCTTACTGAGTTAAAGTGGGTAGTATTTAGCTGTGAGTAGATATTATTTTGATTGTATTACTCTTCACTAGAACAAAGTACTATTCATTTATTTATGTGTAAATCTTTCTTAAGTGGGATTAACAAAGGTTTATGAGTTATGTAATGTTTTATTCATTTTATCTGTCTTCTTAGGGTGGACCATTAAATAGCTAGATGCTAGGGCTTTATTATTGGTTGTAATAACAAATTAGTGTTAAAGGATTAGTTCATCCAAAAATGAAAATTCAGTCATTGTTTACTCACCCCTGTGTTGTTATAACCCTATATGACTTCCTATCTTTTCCTTAACACAAAGGGAGAAATTATGAAAACATGTTGTGCTCATTGATGTCATACAATGGCAGTTTATGGTGACCATCTCTTCAAGCTTCAAAAGAACGCAAAAGTATAATTCAGAAGTCTTAATAAATTATTCAATGAGACTCATTATTGTTATGAAAGGATACGATAAGGTTTGGTGTGAAACAAACTGAAATCAAATATATTATTTAGTGATAATGTTCACTGACCGTTGATCTCCTGTGTGCATTTATGATGTTGCTCTCGTGCCCTAGTTCACGCAGAAAAACAGGTCCACCACAGCATAAGCGACAACAGAACAGAACTCAGCTGCACACAAAACAGAGAACAGAACTTACTAAACATGTCTGAAGAGTTGTTGTCGAAGAATTGATGCACTTCTGTGCCCATCCTTTTTTTTTTTTTGGAACGGAGTACTCGGAAATCAAACAGAAACATAGAGGAGGCTACAGGCATCCACAGTCACACCGTGTCCTAACCTGAAGACAAACAACATGCGATAAAAGGTATATTTTCTATGGTAATCAGATTTTTTGTCCTAACCAGCAGTGACAAACGATGCTTAATTCTATCGATCGCTTGTTTTCTATTTTCGGCATCACGCGGATAACTCTGTCCACTGTTAACTGGCACCGGTCCAAAAACTTTCAAAAAAATAAGGCTGGATGTAGAAATGCATCAACTCTTTGACTACAAACTCTTCAGACATGTTTAGTAAGTTCTGTTCTCTGTTTTGTGTGCAGCTGTGTTGTGTTCTGTTGTCGCTATTGTTTTCGCTTGAATGACGCAATGTCTCGAGGAGGCTGTGTGAACTGTCAGTGACATTTTTTTACTAAACAGTATGTTAGATTTCGGTTTGTTTCTCACCAAACCTTATCGTATGCTTTCATAACAATCATGAGTCTCATGGAATAATTTATTAGACTTCTGAATTATACTTTTGCATTATTTTGAAGCATGAAGAGGTGGTCACCATAAACTGCTACTGTATGACATCACTGAGCAAAATTTGTTTTCACAATTTCTCCCTTTTGTGTTAAGAAATAGAAAAATATATATAGGGTTATAACAACACAGGGGTGAGTAAACAATGACTGAAATCTCATTTTTGGGTGAAATAACCCTTTAAGGCTCCAGCATACTCAGGGAGAAGTTCTCCTTCGTTCTTCGCTCAGAGCCAAAACGACGTTCGAAACAGCTGAACAACAGTATACTGTTTGCAAACATTCCGCTGACACTAGAAAGCCATAATATGTGCTGGTTACCGTCTGTTGACACTGATACTAATGCAAAGATGGGTGTATAAAAGAGTGTTAATGGGAAGAATACCGGCAAAAGAATGATTATAAGAGGGGCAGATATCTCACTTTGGGTAGATGTGTGAATGGCTTTTGCTGCAGACAACAAGAGTGAAGCAGCATGTAAAACAACAGAGTGAATAGGCACTTTTAGTATTTGAGTAGGTTTGATTCCACTTGTAGGCTAATTAAACAAAATAATTGCATGACATATTCTTGGAAAATGTCTCTACGCGAACGATTGTACCAGATGTAGTTTAGTTTGTACCAGCTTGCTAATAACTCTGCAAATCGGTGTGTTCATGTTGACTGATCTTAACTGACTGATCTTCAGGTCACTTAAGTCTTTTTCTTACCTGTGACATTAAAATTAAAGAAAGATGGTTGGAAAGACATGATAGCTAATAGGAGTATTGGTACTTAGCAGTAAAACTACTCAGTCCCTGATTGCATTGAATCCTGTCTGTCTAATCATAAAATGCCCTCAATTTAATGTCACAAATATTAACTAAGTTGTGCCTCAGTATCTCAGGAATATCTTATTTCAGGAATGATATTTGTTGGCGCGTTTACACAAAAAAAAAGTTCAGTGGCTGCAGAACATTTAAACTCAGTAGCTTTTCGAGAGAGAGAGAAAGAGAAAGAGAACAGTGTCAAATGAGCTGCTACATGAGTGGTTTTTACACCGACACAGCTGTGGTTAGTGTCTTTAGCACTGTTTTACCCTTACACAGTGTGAGGTGACTTCAAGGGCCAGTAAAGATTCAATGTCTCAGATGTTAACAATGTTTTTAATATCCATAATAGCTCTTTGTTACTGTTGAAAGGTTTCATATCATTATTTTTTTTTTATATATATATCATTTATCATTTGAATGATATCTGTATCTATTCTTGATCTTTTACTAGATGCGCAACTCTGTACAGTGCAAGTAAACCCCTTGCATATTTTACGACCAAATTTCACTCTGTATGACAAAAAATGGCTGCGATTAGCCACTTTTTATGGTAAATGTTCAGATTTCACTTACCAGTGATTGAGAAGCATATTGGCGAATACGTTCAGCATCCTTTCACTGTGTGTTGAGAGTTAAAGTTTATTTAAATCCCTTTGGTTTAACGTGTGTCCAAAGATGCGATCCATTTCAGGTCCTGTCAGGGCCATAGCGGTGAGCTACATCTCGCACGTCCACCTGATATATAGCCACCGAGGCTGAATGGACGGCCTGCATCCACCTCATTTGTACACTGTGACTCAGGGGACAGTTGAGATGTAGCAGAATAGAGTGTTGTGTGCTCTGAGATCCATTTGTGATTTAATAATGTCTTTTTTAATATCCTTTTTGTACTTTACAGTCAATTGTTGATCAAAAACAAACATTTAATTCTAATCACAAATAGCACGGATGAGGTAAAGAAGCAATTAGAGTCCTCTGTCATTAATATGCGCTCATTTACAGACGCTCTTTACAGAATTCCCGGTTTTCTTAAAGAGACTGTACAGATTTTTAGCACATGCTTGACAAATTATAAAAATATGTCTTATATAAAATATCTAAATATTGTAAATAGTATAAATTATGCATTAAACAATAACATGCAGTGTACCTAGGTAGAAGGTCCCCTGTACAATTAACAGCATTAGCTGTCTTTCACATGTAAGCAAAATGAACATTTATAACTGAAATATAAACTCACTGAGCACTTTATTAGGAACACCTGTATACCTGCTTATTCCTACTTATTATGTTGGTGCCAGACAGGCTGGTTTGAGTATTTCTGTAACTGCTGATCTTGTGGGATTTTCACACACAACAGTCTCTAGAGTTTACTCAGAATGGTGCCAAAAGCAGAACACATCCAGTGAGCGGCAGTTCTGCGGATGGAAACACCTTGTTGATGAGAGAGGTCAACGGAGAATGGCCAGACTGGTTCGAACTGACAGAAAGGCTATGGTAACTCAGATAACCACTCTGTACAATTGTAGTGAACAGAATAGCATCTCAGAATGCACATCACGTCGAACTTTGAGGCGGATCGGCTACAACAGCAGAAGACCGCGCCAGGCACTTTTTTAAGGAGCTTATTTTTCCTATTAAAGCGCTCAGTGAGTGTACCTATATAAATCGATATAGAATCTAAGCGGAATAGAATTGAGAGATTGTGAATCAAAATTGAATCTAATATGGAAATCTGTATCAATATCCTGCCCTATATCCAAGTAAATATCCGACTTTATCCTTATTACTTGACATCAGTTGACGTAAGAATGTGCACGGTCATGTATTAATGTTTCAGGTTTCTGATGTCAGAAAGTTGTGAGTTTAGAAAGAGACGTTTTTTCAGCCTACTTTCATTAAATGGTCTTATTGGACTGCGGAGGATGTTTTGAGTTCTGAAAGTTATAGTCTGTTTTCACTGAATCTCAAACTCTTTTATTTTAAAAGATAAATAAAACATTAGATTTGTATCGATATAACCCCTTTAAAATTGTATTGTTGTATTCCGTTGCACAGAAGCTCTCAAAATTCCTCTAAAGCTTATTTACAGACTATTTGATTACAGTATATTTTTACTGAAAACAGATTAGCCAATTTCCTCTGCCCTCCCCCTCTTTTAAAAATCCTGCTGTGTCCAGGGAACAGTTTTAGGGAGTTAAAGTCACTAAACACTGACTTAACCACTGAAAGACAAAAACAGGCCCTGAGACCTGGTTTCATGACATGGGCGGTGAGTTCTGGACTGGATTCACCTTGTGTGCTCTGGTGTTTCGTTGGAGCTGGAAGTCTTTTTGCACTGAAATTCCACTGGATACGGGAACTGCTGGCCATTTACTGTGGCTTTACAAAAAGAAACCATGTGTGGTGCTGGATTTAGCCACTAATGAGGTATCGATCTGCTTGGAGCCTTAACTTTTCAGGGGTAATGCTCAGGAAGTAGACAAAGTTACTGTGAGCTCAGCAAAGCCGAGACCTGTCTGGAGCACATGTGAACATATTCAAACTCTTGTTCTAGTGAATTAGAAGTCCTTTAATGACACTGACACGAGAGCTTGTGAATTGCTATCGAATCCAGAAATCTGTATACCCAGCCCTAATGCCTATATTTAGGGCCATTATAATTCCCTAAAATTCCCCCAATTCTTATTCATCCCATCCCATCCCATCCATCAGTGTGATAGAAATATCTATAAAATGCTATGGTAAACATTTTTGGATCTTTGTTTTGGTGAATATGGTCTGATGAAACGAGCACTCTTGCTATAATTCTCAGTCAAACCGGAGAGGGCATATGACCCATTTGGCAACACATTTTTTAGCTTGTTAATTATGTATTGAATGTATGTCTTGGCTATTGAGATCAACCTTCTGTGGTGGAATAATGCGTTTGAAGTAATTGAGTTGAAAAAATAAAGTAACACCAGCACCCACTTATATTAGCACATCTATTTTTAACTTGTGACATGAATGTGATCTGCATATGTATAAGAGTCTTAGACCTGATATTTGTTATCAGGTCAGCTAACCGCCTCAATATTTATTTACATGGCATTACGGACTAAAATGGCTGGGTAACTGATAGAAAGACAAATATTTGTCAGAATAGAAATCAATTTGTCCTATTCATAACCAGATCATGGTTTTGAAATCTCTATGTCAGGGTTCTGCCCTTGTACGTGTTCCATGTCTGTTTTATGTCTTGTGTCTGGATTCAGCCACTTCGGTTGGTTTGGTTTATTTACTCTGTGGCTGAGTCCAGACACTTGTTTTGTCTCGTGTTATGTGAATGCACTTGGTTTTGTATTTTCTCATTTCCTGCATTCATGTCTGTCTTGTCTTCAGTGATAGCCCCGCCCTCTCGTTTGCCTTGTTACCTGTTTGATTATTAGTTTATTAGTTTCACCTGCCTTCCTCGTTTCTCTCCTGATTTCTCTTCCTTTATAATCTCCCTTTGTGCTCTGTCTGGTGCTAGTTTGTTGTGGGATGTTTACTTGCGTTTATGGTCCCTGTTTGGTCTCTGTCAGTTGTGTTCCTGTCCAGCTGGATTTCTGTTGGTTCCCCGTTTCAGCCCAGCCCATCATTGTGTTGTCGCCCTGGACGGTGTTTGTTTTTCCCGCTTCGGGGTAGTTTTATTATTTTTTTGTATATATATATATATATGTATATATGTGTGTGTGTGTGTGTGTGTGTATGTAAATTGCATTATGATGCTAAAATTAATTTTAAATGACAATGGAGTTCAGTTGGTGTTTTAGGTCATTCAAAGTTGCTGGACAAATATACAGGACATAATGTGGTTGTGTCAGGAATGTATCATATGTAAACCCTGATATTACACTGCACCAATTTTTCTTTAATAGCTGTGCACACAGTGTATATACACATTGAAGGATGGTCCTTTTATACTAAGACTGAAAGTTTCCCTCACTACTTAGTGCAGGTTGCCAGCTTGAACAGGGCCATGACAAATCGCTTTCGGGTCATAGCCAGTGGCAACCTGCAATAGGTGCAGTATCGGGACCAATATTACAGTCCTATCAGAAGAGCAACTGCTCTTATTTTTTTTTAGGGACATCTGGGAGGTGAAAGGTACACAATTAGTGATTATACACACATTTCTGTATGGAAATGGCTTAAGGGCAGATTTCTTTTGCGATAAACCAAAACTTATGTGACTTTTTTTTTTTTTAAGCATGATGTCATCACACACACCATTGTTATCGATGAAAGGCCATTTGAATGGAAATGGGCAGAAGACTGCAAATTTCGCTACATTTTTTTACACGTTTTCACTTTGTCGATAACAAAACAGTGTGAAAAGTGGATGGAAACTAGGTTACTCTCAGCAAGGCAGTTGGTTTTCATTTATACTGTTAGTTTGAGTCTCATTCAAGCCAAGTTTGTGTTTCCTCTTGGAGTCAATATTTTTCCTATTTACAAAAGGACAAAAAAAAAAAAAAAAATCCTTTTGGTGGCATTTCCATATAAGCTCAAAGTCAGACTATATTGCTGATACTGGCCCTGGTTTCATATGTTTATTATTACCATGCTGCTATTCACGCTGTTTAGAACTGAGCCTTGAGTAAACTGTATTTTTGCCCCTATTGGTCCCCCATGCAAGTGGACTTAATCTATGCAATCTAATATCGTTTAAACAAGTGGACCTATTCATTTTTGGTCCAAACAGAGGATGTTATTTCTGAGCTCTGCTTGAGTCAAATCATTTCAAGGCTTTGTTCTTTGATGGAGGCTGAGCTCTTTGAAGCCAGTACACACTGACTTGCCAACAAGGCAAATGCTTTTGTCACAATTTTGTAAATAAAATGTGAATTAGAGGTTAATTTAAAGACCTTTTCTTTCACATTCTGCTTGGAGACACATCGCCCACAGACCCCCACATTTTGTTCACAAAAAGTCAAGGCTTTTTTTGAAGAGCTGGGTTAAACTGCCACTTCTAATCTGATTGACTATACGTAACGTAGGGAGTCAGATGCACAGGTTTTTACCAGTATGCCTGGAAATAAAGTTGTGTTTACAAGGTATGAGCTACGTTCCCACCAGAAGAAGCCTGCGGTCGTCTAATGAGCGGCACCTTGTTGTACCAACACAGAGGCACCAAATCACTTTCTCAGACTTTTAGTTTCACTGTACCTCATTGGTGGAATGACCTTCCCAACTCCATCCGTGAAGCAGACTCACTCTCTGTCTTAAAAAAACAGCTAATGACACATCTTTTCCATGAGCACTTAACCATGCACTCATAAAAACCTCTAATCTGTCTTGGATACTACTATTCTGATGATAGTGAAACATTGTAATGCAGCACTTTTCGTACTGCTGTCTCCTTAAGATGGATTGCTTATGATGTATTATTCCTCTTTTATAAGTCGCTTTGGATAAAAGCATCTGCCAAATGAATAAATGTAAATGTACCAGGGTGCTGCAGTGAATGCTTTTGAGGAAGAACTTATCAGTGAATTTCTGAAAGTTTGCCAGGTTAGTGGCATCAAATCTTTGAAAGATACTCTGTTTTGTTTGAGGCATGCAGCAGCAAGTATAGGGCCCTATGATTTCCACAATGCAGAAAATGTCAACGGAATCACAGAATCCAGTCTTAAGTGTGAAATTAACTAGGGCTGCACAATGAATCGAAAAAATAATTGAGACAATTACAGCTGCTGCAATTAATAATGCATAGGCAATGTACACTTAAGTTTATCTTGCCAATAAAGCTTGACATGAATTGAATCTGTCCAT
Source organism: Myxocyprinus asiaticus (assembly GCF_019703515.2). Lineage (NCBI taxonomy): Eukaryota > Metazoa > Chordata > Actinopteri > Cypriniformes > Catostomidae > Myxocyprinus > Myxocyprinus asiaticus. Next base: position 11,862,113 of record NC_059345.1, on the reverse strand, counting down.
TTGATTCTATTATTAAAAAAGTCTACGGGAAAACAACTTTTAATTACAGCATGTCTACTAATTTTATGGCACGTGTACCAATACTTCAAAGATACCTGTTGAAATGTATCTGCTTATCTCTATCTGCAAAATAATGAACATTTTAACATGTAATAATTAAAATAAATGATGATTAACCACTTAATTTGGGTTAAAATATTTATAATTATATTTTAATGTTTGTTTTAATGTATCATACCATGATTAATCATGATTAATCACGATTAATCACAAAACACTGTGCGATTAATTGGTTTAAAAATGTAATCGATTCACAGCCCTAATTTAAAGTTGTATTAATTCATTTGAATAGACACCATTTTGATGGTAAAATTTTAATTAAACTTTAAAACATGGAATTCAGAAAAAATAAAATGAAGAACACAGAATTTAAGAAAAAATAAAATGGAATGGTAAAAAATGAAACAAATTTCATAGGCCCTACAAGTAAACTAGATATGCACATGCAGAACTGTGTGTTCGATAGACTTGCCACGAAATCATAATTTTCACACCAGTGTGGTGTTCACGTTCAAACCAACTAACAGCGGTATAACCACTGGTTGGACGCTAAGTGGTACTATGGGGTAATTTTCGTTAAGCAATAGTCTACACAATAATGTAAGGCAGCTTGATTTCAAACTTTGACCTTTATTTTTTTAACTAAAAATTCAAATGAAACGCTGTAGTGCAATTAAAAGTGCAATTAAAATGTGTGTTGTTCAGCTTTTTGAAAGAAGGGCAACATTTCTTTGGCAGCGAACCTACTTCATCCATGTATTCTCTCCATCATGGGCTACTGGTCGGGTATTTCGTTGTCTGGGCAAATACATCACTTATTGTGGGTTGTTGCGGGTTTAATGTTGGTGTTTTATTACTTTTCATCCCAGGACCCAGTTTAGCTGCTTTGGAGGGGTAATGACTTTGAATGTGTGTAAATAAATTTGTTTTGTTCCCTCCTAGGACTGGGCGATATGCAAGAAATATGTTCAATATTTGTATTTAAAAAAATATCACAATATCCAAGTACATCGTCAACCCCCCTGCTGTGGGATCAGTGAATATTCTTGCTTTAGTTGCATTGAAAATTAAATACATTTATTTAAAATATGAAAAACTTAAACCAAAGACATTTCTAAATTCAAATTGCACTTCAAACGAAATGAAAAATCAATTAAAATAATGAAGTGGTCAAAACAAAACAAAAAATCATATATAGCCACCATCTATATATGATTATATAGATTATATATGATTACCATTTACCATCACGCAAGTATCCATCTATGACAACAGGTGGAAAATTACTAATACAAATTAAGATCTAAAAACAATTATAAATGTAAACATAATAATTATAATGATGATAATAATTACTGAAATATAAATCATGGTTCGAGGTGAACTTGTTTTTGTATTATTTTATTATTTAATCACAGATGTATAGGCTCTATATAAAGTGACCCTGCAGAGTTGCGCTCACAACGAACTGCTCTTTGGAAATGAAGTGAACTGAACTCAGAGCACCTCCTGATCTGAGATGGTCTGAGGTCATTTACAGCATTCTCATAGACAATACTATTCTTGCAAATTTTTCAGAAGACTGAAACAAAGAAATAGTGAGAACCCTTTACATACGTGTGTTCCACCAGACTGCACACCTCCGAATAAACAGACGGCTTTTCTGTCATCTGTTCTTAAAAATATTATAAAGTGTGTTTATTCAAGCATGTGTCTGTGTGTCTACCAGCATTTCTTGTGTCATTCCGTATCCAAGACGTCTTACAGTTACCCGCTATACACATTATATTCGTTTCCTGCAGTTAAACATCTTCTGTCAGTGCACAAACTTTGCTGCCTGTGTAATTTGATATGTTGGTAAGGAACATCTGGCATTCAATGCGTTATTTAGGTTCATTTATCATGGGTCACAAACTCTTCATTAGGCAACTTTATTTAAGGCTGTTCTGTTTGTTAGGCTCTATGGTATTGATATTGGAAGTGCCATTCATAATTTTTCCCCCTTTTACCTGGTATAAAATGTCACACCGTTGTTGACCCTTGTACCAAGTAAAACCGGTAACACTGTACACCGTTGCAACCCTAGTGTTCGACTTTGTGTTTTGAAACACTTGACTGAAATGTTTCTCATGATCTTAAAAATCTTTTGATCTGAAGGCGTATGCTTAAATGTTTGAAATTAGTTTTGTAGACAAAAATATAATTGTGCCACCATATTAATTTATTTCATTATAATAGAAAAATTTAATAAAAACAAAAAAAAGTTTTTGAAATGGATGACTTGGATCAAATAATAAAGAAAAGCAGCCAATAAGTGCCCAACATAGATGGGAACTCCTTCAATACTGTTTAAAAAGCATCCCAGGGTGATACCTCAAGAAGTTGGTTGAGAAAATGTCAAGAGTACATGTCTGCAAATTCTAGGCAAACGGTGACTACTTTGAAATATTAAGTCTACAAACATTTCTGCTATTTTTTTCTGTGCTGGCCTATTATTGTAGTATCAATTATTTCAGATAAACCTGACCTTAAACTGCAAAAACAAAATATACTGTGGTTCATTGCTTTAGATGTCTGTCAAACAATTTCTTTCTAACTGAGTGTTCTTCTGACCAGAATAATATAATGAATTGTCTGCACACTATTGCTCCCAAAATATTAAGCAACTATGTGACGTTGCTGTTTGACAGCCACTTACAGTAGAAGCTAAAGATGTGCTTCCAAGGCCTTATAGGAGGACATTTAGGTCCCACTACTCCACTACGGCTTCTACAACTGAGGGCTTTCATCTGCTCTCAGAGAGGCTGTTCTCCTGCAATTACGGGGGATTTCTCCATGTAATAGGGCTCTGGCTTTTTACCACACTGAAAGCATATCTCGGTGCCTTTGGTAGCTGCTAATGTATCTTAGTGCCTTATCACTTAGCCACAGTGTTGTTCTATTAGCAGACATTCAGGATAAAAGTGTGTTTTTGTTTTTGTGGTCTTTTTTGAGCCCCTTTGTAAGAAAGTGTTATTCCAGGTCACTGACTATGAGGTCAGATAACCAAGCTCACCATGATTGAACATCGAGTCAACAGAGAAGAGTTAGCTAATCGGTCGATATTCTGCAATTTTGAAATTATTGGCATTGACTGATAACCATGCTCACATGGCAGATTCACACAATTGTTAGTTCATCGATCTATAGTCTTCTCAAAGGATAGTGCACATTAGAGGTCGACAGATTATAACTTTTTTAATCTGTACAGTTAACTCCCTATAAACTTTTTCTTGGAGACACAAAGTCAAGGCTTTTTTTGAAGAGCTGGGTTAAATTGCCACTTCCAGTCTGATTGATTGTCCTCTACGTAACCTAGGGAGTCAGGTACACAGGTTTTTGCCAGTACGCCTGGAAATAAAGTTATGTTTACAAGGTATGAGCATTTACGTTTAGTCATTTAGCAGATGCTTTTATCCAAAGCGACTTACAAATGAGGAATATAGCAAGCAATTTGTCATGCAGAGTTCAACAACATCTACAGTGTTGTACTGCCAAGCTCTCAAGGTGGCTGGAGTAGTATAGGTGCTAGCACAGAAGAAAGAGACTAAAAAGAGACCAAAATGAATCTTGGCATTGTCGTCCTGGAATATGCCCATGCCGTCAGGGAAGAAAAAATCCATTGATGGGATAACCTGGTCATTCAGTACATTCAGGAAGTCAGCTGACTTTGCAGCCTCAGTATTGCCGCATAACCTGGACCTGACCAACTGAAGCAACCCCAGATCATAACACTGCCTCCAGAGGCTTGTACAGTGGGCACTATGCATGACGGGTGCATCGTTTCATGCGCTTCCATTCTTACCCTGACGCACCCATCACTTTGGAATAGGGTTAATCTGGACTCATCAGACCACGTGTCCCTTTTCCATTGCTCCACAATCCAATCTTTATGCTTCCTAGCAAATTGAAGTTGTTTTTTAGATTAGCCTCACTAACAAGGGGCTTTCTTGTGGCCACACAGCTGTTTACTCCCAATCCTGTAAATTCTCGTCGCATTGTGCATGTGGAAATGCTCTTTCACTATTAAACATAGCTGTGAGTTCTACTGTCTATTTTTTTTTTTTATAATGTGACTTCAAGCGTTTTAGCGATCATTCAAGATTTTTTTCCGACAACATTTCTACCGTGAATCTGTCGGTTCACCACTATCCTTCCAGGTTTTAATAATGTGTTGGACAGTTCTTAACCCAATTACAGTGATTTCAGGAATCTCCTTAGTTGTTTTCTTTGCTTGATGCTGGTCAATAATTTGCCCCTTCTGAAACACAGTAACATATTTTCCATGACCATGGGATACGTCTTCCGACAAGGTTGTTTAAGAAATGAGAAGCTACACACTGCATCAGTTAGGGTTAAAAGAATTGTTGCCAGCTGAAACATATTAATCACTGCAATAATGATCCAATCATAGGCTCTTAAGTATCTGCTTATTTAAATCCAAACGGCAATTTTTTTTTTGGCCAGGCAGTGTATGCAAAAAGGACTAGCAATAATGACTCATTATCATATTATCATTACGAGTAATCATATGCTGAGGAGTATTGTTTAATTAATCGTAAATCGTGATCCTACTTGGATATCTGTTTTTGCAAAATCCATTATCATTCAACCATCTAGTGTTTGTTTTTTGTGTTTGTGATATGAGTGAATTTGAATTAAATATTGTGTAAAAAACTTAAATGTTCATTTAATTTTAGCAATCCTTTTGCTATCAGTAATATAAATAATTAGAATAATAATGTAATTGAATAATAATATAATATAAAAATAATAACAATAATTAACAATAATAATAAGAAAAACTGACATTTGCAATCAAATGTTTTATTATTTTGTGTGTGTGTGTGTGTATGTATATATATATATATGTGTGTGTGTGTGTATGTGTGTATATATATATATATATATATATGTGTGTGTGTGTATATATATATATGTGTGTGTGTGTGTGTGTGTGTGTGTGTGTGTGTGTGTGTATGTGTGTGTGTATATATATATATATATATATATATATATGTGTGTGTGTGTGTATATATATATATATATGTGTGTGTGTGTGTGTGTGTGTGTGTATATATATATATATATATATAAAATATGTGTGTGTGTGTGTATATATATATATATATATATGAGAGAGAGATTTACAATATAGCTATAAGACTACTTACATTAATATTTTTAATGGGAGACTCAATTCTCAAATTAATTAAGAGATGTCACTTCTCTGAGAGCATTTTTGCTTGATGATAGCTTGCTGTGCTCAGCAGTGTATAACAGTCAGCACAGTGAAACCCTCTGCAAGAAGTTTTGTCTCTTTAATGCTTTAGGTTAAGTCCTTTTATGCGCTGCTGTTACAGCCATCAATACGCCGCATCAACAAAAGACGATCACTGTCAGACTTTAAATCCTCTGCTGTGATTTATTTTCCCGTATTTGTGAGGTGTTGTGGAGTGATTAAAGTCTTTTGGTGATATTTTCTAAAAAAATTTAACTGCCGGATGTCGTGAACAAGATGTTGTGTACCCAAAATAAAGTTATTTTACAGTTCTGCGGTTTTGAATGTGGAGCGAGGATCGCCCTGAAGCGCTCCGGTTACATTGAAGTGCATCATTCTGCATTCAGGATGTCCATAAGTGATTTTGTGCCACTTTGTATTGGAGCTTCTCTTATTTCTAACTTTTTTTACTTTGAAAGTTTTGTGCGATAAGATGTTATAGTTATTTAGTCTATTTATTAGTTGAATATCTGTTTGTTACCATGTTGTAGTAAAGCCCAATTATATATGGGTTCCTTAAATGGGTCATGACATGAGGAATCAAATTTCCCTTGATCTTTTGACATAGAAGAGTTCATTGAACTATAAAAATTTACTGTATGTTTCAGAACTCAAAACTTCCTCCACACTACAAAGAGAGCATTTGTTGAAGAAAAGCTGCCAAAATGACTCGTTCTCTACTTCCTCCACATTGTGATATCACACAGTGGTAGACATTTCCATCTGACCACCTCCACAACAACACATCAGTGCCTACTTTATCTTTAATCACTTCCGAAGCCCGCCCAGTAGATGGCAAGAAGAGAACAGGTCGGTCAAGAGCAGAGAGCCAATCATAACAGTGGGTGTTTACTGTCAGGTCTAAAAGGAGAAGCAGCACCAAAACCGTCCGTTTCTGAAAATGATCATTTATATGACATTTTTTTGCAAAAGAAATGTAATATAATATTATAAGTGAACCTCAAGGAACATATTAAAATAATAAAAAAGCCATGTCCACGAAAGCTGTTTTTAAAGGCTGGATTCACAATCTCCTGTAGTCTTTTCCCTTAATACAGATGTATTTAAAGTTAGTGGTTTTAGCTGTCTATCTCCAGGCAATGTCGTTTTTTGCTGAATTAAACTTTTGGGAGTTTAATTTGTTTCTCTTTTGGGGCAGTCCCAATGTCTCATCCCACAGGCTGGACTGAAGGGTATTGCCTAGTTTGTGTGGTTGTGGTGGTTTATTTCATTTGGCATCAACACTTTGGCATTGGTGTGTGATTAGTTCTCGAGTCACTGAATCTCATGAGTCATAGAGGTGGTCATCCACGCAGAAGAGGCGGTCAGATGTCTGCTGACTAGTTAAGTCAAGTCATTTTAATTTGTATAGTGCTTTTCACAACACACATCATTTCAAAGCAGCTTTACAGAAAATCATGCATTAACAGAAAATGAAAACTGTAATATCTATAAAGTCTCAGAGGCATCATTGTGTAGTTTGATTAAATATGATTTTAAAATGTCTATAAAAATAAATAATTAAATAGTTGAATAATAATTGTATTGGAACCCCAGTGAGCATTTCGAAGGCGACTATGGCAAGGAACACAAAACTCCATAAGATGTTGGTTAATGGAGAAAAATAACCTTGGGTGAAACCAGGCTCACTGTGGGGGCCAGTTCCCCTCTGGCTAGGCAGCCTTAGACTTTTCATAGATGTTGAATGGAAAGTGGTTTGTTGTAGTGTTTATTTTTGCATTTGTAAGCATATTTGTGCCTGCACATGTGAGTGCATGGTGGTTATTGGGGAAGGATCCATCTACAGTATATATGTCTGTCATGGGCAGAGCTATAAAGAAAATCTCAGTATTTTTTTTAGCCTCTTGAGTATATTCAAAATATATTTCAATGTTTGTGTTTGCTCAGAAATGGCATAAAGGTAATTTGTTTTTCCTTCAAGGTCAACGGAGAATGGCCAGACTGGTTTGAGCTGACAGAAAGGCTACAGTAACTCAGATAACCACTCTGTACAATTGTAGTGAGCAGAATAGCATCTCAGAATGCACAACACATTGAACCTTGAGGCGGATGGGTTAGAACAGCAGAAGACCACGTCGGGCACTTTATTAGGTCCATAGTGTTCCTAATAAAGTGCTCAGTGAGTGTACCTACGTATTTTTGTATTGCCTGTCTATAATTGTCTGTGATTTTTTTTTTTTTTAAACTAAAAACAGTTTAAAGCATGTAAAATGCCACACCGAGACTTCCTTGAAGATTTTTGTGTGATGACGCAAACAAATAGTTGAATCAGTGTTTTAAAGTGGTCTCAAATTTGAAACTTTCGCAAATGTTGTCAAATGTCAGCAGACTGCCAATCCTGCCTCACTCAGAGTGTCAGGTACGTCTCATGTTCCTCAGCAGCTTTCTAGACAATATCAACTCATTCAGACTCATCCACTGGGCCCTGACTCAGAAGTGCTCCAACAAAGAGCAGTCAGTGAGTGCAAACTCTCTTGAGTCACTCTCTGTATTAACTCATTCATGTTCAGACTGCTCCTACTGAAGTTAAGGATATAGAAGGATGGCAGGGAAGAAAAGTTTGCTGTGGCCTTTGTGCTAGTTTGACATGCAATTAACCTGAGAGTGTGTAGCCCCTGGCCGAGCTGTGGGGCCCTGTGTTTGATGCCCTTTAGAGGTGCTGAAGAGGAGCTGTGGCAGGCGCTTGCTATGTAATTAGATTGAGTGAAGCAAGTTTAATGTGACAAAAGCCTGACTCATTCATCACTGACTGCTGCATCTTGAGAGTACTTTAGCATAGTCTTTGAGTTGTGTGACTGTGTGTGAGTGTAGCTTGACTATGAACATGAGCATATCTGTGCTGTTAGTAATTTTTTTCTACCATGAGTTTGCATGTCACGTCACTCTGTGAGAATTATTTACAGATCTATGTACTGTGTTACATTGTTTTTGGGCTTGTTTTAATCAGGATCATCTGCTGTATGTAACGATATGCCATATTCTGTTTACGTTAAATTTGAGTAATAAAAAAAAAACAAAAAAAAAACATATGTACTATATGATGCCTGGGGGCCATTTCTGTCACACTTTCACATATTACTTCATTAAATATTAAATAAATAACTTATGTCTGAATCAATACAAGATAAGCTCAATCAACAGCATTTGTGGCATAACGTTGATTACCATAAAAAATAATATCGACTCCATCACTTAATTTTCCTAAAAAAAAAATACAAATAAAAAAAAGAAGCAAAAAATCGAGGTTACTATGAGGCACTTAAAATAGAAGTGAATGGGGCCAATTTTTGGAGGGCCTAAAGGCATAAATGTGAAGCTAATAGTTTTATAAAGACACTTACATTAATTATTTTGTTAAAACTTATATGCATTATTTGAACTATAAAGTTGTTTATATAGTAATTTTTATGGCCTTTGTAGCAGGGATGTGCCTGAAGCTGAATAGCTTACTGGGAAAGGCACGAATAATGACTTAAACAAATTCCTCCGAATAATGAAAAAAATTAGGAATGCTCCGATATTCACATCCTACGACTCGATCGGTGATCGGTAATTTGGCCGATCGCATAAACCGACCGCTCATGTCGCAAAAGACACGCGGCTCCTTTAAGACATCAGCAGCACTGTCATGACATCACGGAGTGTGGGGAATACTGGCATAGTGTTGTATGACAATACACTTTATTCAGCAGTTCAGAACGATGCAGTGGGAGAGGTATGGCAAATATAAAAATGTGTGTATCGTACTGTTAATGTGTTAACAGTGCGAGCTGTGAAAGAGTCCTTATTATCGTTCGTGACGGCAGCTTCTCAGTCTCCGCTGGGCATAGGCATCTCAGTAATAACACGAGTTACAAGATGTGGTGTAATTCAAACATCTTTATTAAATACCTCCCAATTAAAAGCATTAACAATAGTAGCACATGAAGAGTCCAGATGAGAGAGAGCGCGTGTTCCCCTCATTAAAGTTCAAGCAGCAACATGTGAAAAATTAACTATTAATACAATCATCCAACTAAATGAAAAGGCAGGGAAGGAATTTATAAATATAATAATTCTTTATACAATATTAACATACCATAATATAATGTAATAAATATAATGCAAAAATAAAATGGAAATAAAATTAGGAATAATAATAATTATGTGAAATAATGACAATGAATCAATAACCAAAAATGTCACAGTAAGTTTAATTGCACCTATGGGTTTTCAGTTTGTCTTCGTTTATCAGAGATCCTGATAAAAGGTGAAATGATCGGTATCGGCTGTAAAATCCTGATCGGAGCATCCCTAGAAAAAATATTTATTAGACTGATTATCCAAGAAGCACAAGGATAATATTTTAAATAAACATATCCAAAATTGCAATGAAATTATGAATTTATGAACTTATGTCTGTGAACTCAAACCAATATTACTAAAGTGTTAACCTTATGAATGAAAACGAGCACGATGTAATTTCAAATCGGATGGCCGTGGTCTCGAATATTTAAGTCTTTTTTTAATACAAATATCCACTTTCACATTCTTCTTTTATTTTTGGAGTTCAAATTCTTGGTGCATATTGCCACCTACTGGGCAGGGAGGAGAATTTAGAGTAAAAATTAAAAAGGACTTCAAAATTGATCTGTTTCTCACCCACACCTATCATATCGCTTCAGAAGACATGGATTCAACCACTGGAGTCGTATAGATTACTTTTATGCTGCCTTTATGTCCTTTTTGGAGCTTCAAAGTTCTGGCCTCCATTTATTTGCTTTTTATGGACCTACAGAGCTGAGATATTCTTCTAAAAATCTTAGTTTGTGTTCAGCAGAAGAAAGAAAGTCATACACATCTGGGATGACATGAACTATCCCCTTAAGCTATTGTGCTCATTGTGCAACATCCTTTATTGTTTAATGAGTGTGCAATCTGATGGCACCACCTGTGTGTGTGTTAGTGCTTGTGTATAACATAGCTTTCAGTTTCTGCACAGTTCCTCTGTTTGTATGCGTCACCATTAGCAGACCAATACAGCTAACATGGTTTACTGGCAGCCCCATTTACCCTTTTTCGATGTCCCACAGAGGGCTGTACTTCACACAACATATGGACTTCATAAGCACATAGATCTTTATGCATGTGTGTGATATACAGACAGCTCCTTAGAAGGCTCTCTCCTCTGCATGTTAAGACCATTATCAGTGTAGTTATCGACCAATATGGATGGAGTGGGGTGGCTGATATATACGTAATGTAGGCTCAGACAATTTAATATTTAATTACACCAATTCAGAGTTTTTTTTTTTTTTTTTTTGCAGTAAAAATATTTGTAAACAGAAATCGTGCATTATGTGACTAGAATTTGTACCTGACACTAGGAAGAATTAAGGGTCAGTTCAGACTGAACATGTTTGTGACGAGGAGGAGGGCATGGCCGGGCCGTGATGGTGCACGTCTGGCGCAGAATCAACTGATCAGCGGGAGAGCGAGGTAAAGGGGAGCCTGATGAGCCAATTTGAGAGAGAGAGAGAGAGAGAGAGAGAGAGAGAGAGACGCACACGGACACGCTGCATGTGCATGTGTTTGTTTTATGTTGAGTTTCTCATTAAACTTTATGTTGATTGTTCAGCCAGTTCCCGCCTCCTCCTTGCCCGTCCTTTAACTGTTACAGTGGTGCCAAAACCCGGGAGGGAGGAGGGATGCGCTATAACTGAGTCGTCAGACTGGTGGAGGAGTGTGACGAGGAGGGGGGCATGGCCGGCGCTTAATCAACTGATCAGCGGGAGAGCGAGATAAAGGGGAGGTGGAGGCGCCAGTTCGAGAGAGAGAGAGAGATGCACGCTGCTGCGTTCCTTGTTTGTCTGTGTTTATGTTTGTTTTAAGTTAAGTTTGACATTGAAACTTTGTTTACTGTTCAGCCGGTTTCCGCCTCCTCCTTGCCCATCCTTGAACCGTTACAATGTTTTTGTACTGAAAGGAGGGACTCCAGCCTAATCTGGAACCAAATATCATATAGAGATTGGTGGTTGGCTCTTTTAGACCTTTTGACCTAGCAGCCACTCGAGCACCCTAGCTTGCGATGACTTTTGCACATGCAACCACCACTCACATATTCTTCTGGTTTGATAAATAATGTCCACGCTGTTAGTGACAGTTGGTTGGTTGCGCTGTGTGTGTGTGTCTTTTTGCTTAGAGAAACCAGTTAACGCTGACCAGCAGGAGCGGACTCTTCTGAAGGGTGTGTTCAGTGTCAGGAAGGGGAAGACACAGCTCCATAAATGGGCAGAACGGCAGGTCATCCTGTGTGGGACATCTCTTATCGTGGCCTCTGTCAAGGACAGTCTGACCGGCAAGATGCACATTCTGCCCCTGGTCGGGGGAAAGGTAGGGGTTCACAAGACACCTACACACACACCGCAGGCTCCTCAGAGGGAACAGGTAACTGAGTGCAGATGCATCAACACAGCTTTTAATGAATGAGGGTGCTCTTGTTTGAGCACCTATGATGCCCACAAACTTTTGGCCACATAGTGTATGTTTTCTGAATACTTTTTTTGAGGTGGAACTACTTTTCTTGCTGGAGAAACTTCTGGTTTTGAGTAACCAATGTAATTCCTGTGTGTGGAGTTGTGTGAACTGTACATGTAAACATTAGCTGCATTTCCAACCAACTATTTTAAATGCGCATAAGAAATCCTGAATGGAAATGCTTGATATGCGAATAAACTCTCAAAAGACGCATTAAAATTCAATGCGCTAGGAAGAGGTGGATTTTCTAGAGTTTCGCATTAGTTAAAATGCACATTAAAGTGATGGAAACGGCTTATTCGCATGAACGATGACGTATCATGACCATTTGTAAAGTGCAAAGGAAATGCGCTTGTCGGATGGTATAGGTGCAAGAGCTTGACGTGAGTGGCTCAACGAAAGCCCCGACCATGGCACACAATTCTTCAAACATAGCCCTGGTTAGTTGAAATTGTCTTACCCACAGATTGTTGTTAAAGTGGGTCCTCACAATCCACCAGAACTGTTTTGAGCACAGGCGCTCACAGGTATATGGAGGCTGTTGGCGAATGGGAATAGCTATTTGAGCCCTCATTATGAGAGCTACTGCACTTATTCTGCGACGTCTCCTGGCAGCATTTAATAACATAATGTACAGTTGCTTTATTACAGCAAATACAGCCCTCCACGAAGCAAAGAGGTCGTTCAGCTGCTCCATGACAAAAAAGGCGGGCTCCCTCAAGATAATGCGCATTTACAGTTCTTGTAATCGTGTGATATTCTGCATTTTCTTTAGTCAAATTCTCAGAAATGCGCATTAAATATGCAAAATATTTTGATGGAAACCCAGCTACTGCTTTACAGTTACGTCACTTGTGGTAATCAAAAAGCCACAGATGCTATCCGTAAACGCTGACTTGTAAATAACCCAGAATATTTCTTTAATCACATACATTAGATGTGTTATTACAATCATATAGTGCCTTTATCACCGACACAGTTCATAGCGGGCATCCTTCTTTCTTTGCTTAGGTCGAGGAGGTGAAGAGGAGGCAGCACTGTCTAATGTTCAGCTCCGCTGGCCCGCAGGCCCAGACCTACTACGTTAATTTTGACACACTGGCCGACTACCAGCGCTGGCATCGGCAAGCTTCAAAAGTGAGTAAATGTTCTTTATCTAATCTAGAATAGCATTGAAGGGATGAAAATTCTCTCATCATTTACCATTTACCTCATGCCATCCCAGATGTGTATGTCTTTCTTCTTTTTAGAAGGATATCTCAGCTCTGTTGGTCCATACAATGCAAGTGAATGTTGACCAGACCTTTCAAGGTCCAAAAATCACATAAAGACAGCATAAAGGTGATCCATAAAACTGCAGTGGTTTAATCCATGTCTTCTGAAGCGATGCAATCACTCTGGGTGAGAAACGGATCAATATTTCAATCCTTTTTTACTTTAAATCTCCACTTTCACTTTCAGAATATGAAAGTGAAGATTTTTGGTAAAAAAAAAAGGACTGAAATATTGATCTGTTTCTCACCCACACCTATCATATCACTTCTGAATATATGGATTCAACCACTGGAGTCTTATTGATTACTTTTATGCTGCCTTTATGTGATTTTTGGAGCTTCAGAGGTCTGGTCACCATTCACTTACATTGTATGGACCAACCGAGCTGAGATATTCTTCTAAAAATATGTGTTTATGTTCAGCAGAAGAAAGTCAAACACATCTGGGATGGCATGAGGGTGAGCAGATGTGAGGATTATCATTTTTGGGTGAACTATCCCTTTAAGATTGAGGAAACCCACAAGGATTCTACAATTTACCTAATTTATCTTTCATTTCTTCCTTTTCTTTAGTCCCTCTGTCACAAATTGCATGTCTTAATATTTTCCATATAAAGGGGCGCTCTGTACCCACTACCTGCAGTGCACAGCTTTGCTGAAACAGCTGTCTATGTTTTTTGTATTTTAAAAAATAACACACATTTTGTTGTCCTGAACTGGTATGTTTGCTTTGTTAGTGACTTTTTTCCAGTTTTCTTCCCTCGTTTGGCTCCTCTGTGTTCTGTTTATCCTCATTTGTCTTAATCATCTAATTAATTGGCATTCCAGACTCTCGCTGCATCCCTTGAGTCTAATGAGCTCTGACCATCTCTAGA